>NC_080578.1:94263570-94565133 GCF_029962835.1 Magnolia sinica
TTTGTACACACTGGTTACATTAAACTGTTGTGATTATTTCAGAGGGTTCTGTTAATCTTCTCCATGCTGGTGGAGGACGTTAGCCTTCGTTGAACCTCCTCAGTGAATGTGCTCATTGATCCAACCGTTGTATTAGAATATCGACCTCTTGGATGGGCCACCGCTCAAAACCTAGATTGATTGGATGGTCTGAACTAAGCCTACTCTCTTCTGCTTCTTTTCCATACAACTTACAATTAACATATATACTTAGTGGACACTGCATGCCAGTCACCTATCTTCAGGTTTTCTGTGGTGTCCCATCCAAGAAGTGGGTCATTCTAGTGAAGCGACAAGATCTGCTCGTCCAAGTGGTTGGGTCATTCTACTAAGAGACCCGATCAAATCAGCAAATTCACCGAGCGGAGAGTCAAGGTCAGCAAGCATTCTTCAACAACATGGTGAAACAAATAGATATTTCAAGATGGTGAATGTGGAGAGGCTTGCCCTTGTTATGCCATACATGATGATCCATGCCATTTATCTAAAAGGTGATCCAGGGAAGGACGTGAGGTCGAGCACCGTCTTCCTCAAGAGGATAACTATTCCGCTCATATGGACTTCTCGAATTCACGAGGAAAAAAAAGCAAAGAAAATAAAAATAAATTTTAATAAATTCGAAATTGATTAATGAATGAATAAAAAATGAGTTCACAACCCTTTAAATGGGGATACCAAGCAATGGGAGAGAAATCAGAATCAAACTACTAAAACTCCTAGAATTCGATTCCCTAGTGGGGGTGGCTAACGGTGAAGTGTGAACAGACAGTGGGTGTACTTAACAAGCAAACAGAAAGAAAAAGAAAAAAACTAACTTACTAGCACAAGGTTTTTGGCCAAAAATAGTAAGTGTCCTATTTGGCTTTACCAAGCTGTTCTCCTAATTTTTCTAAGCTCTTTTTGCATTGGGCGCAACTCCTTAAGCCCAACGGATGAAGAATTATAATCAAACCAAAACTTACTATTTATAATAAAAATGGAATTAAAATAGAGGAACGCGGCTTAGCGGGGTTGGTTGGCTAAAGTAGCGCGTTCTACCCCAAAATCATATATTTTACGTCCGATAACTTATTCCAGATTGCGAGATACGCCTGATTTAAGGTCCAATGGTCCGGATCACTTCTGTCGTCAACCGGACCTTTTCTAATCCATCCTGGCCATGTAATTGTCCGCGACCGTCCTACATCAAAAGATTCTGCCATGTGGTAGCTAGTACCACTGATCAGACATCTTCACCGTCTGTACAAATTCGAATCAGTAAATGTTTTTCTAACTTGACTTAGTAGACTGAGATATCTGATGAGGGAGATTATTTTCCATGTATCACATACTCAATGAGACAACATGGATGAACAGAATGAATAGCACTTGGTGGGCTGAAGGGCCAGGCATCTACCGTGTGCCCAATCACTTGTATCTGTACATACGTCGGTCCGTAAACTCCTTTGCACTCTTGCCCCCAACAAGGGGGGTTACAATCATAAAAATGAAAGGAGCAAAATGGATTTTGAAGGCCTTAATGCAGCTTTTACATTTCCCAAGTCTGTCAAAGGTAGAAAAATAGTTTTTTCACTGTCTTTTTTAAAAAGATAGGGGACTACCTGTAAGTATTTTAAAAACAGGCATGTATTCAAAAATAGCATTAAGCAGGCGGGTTTTCATAAAAACCACTACTTTTTTAAAGCAAAATAGCAACAGTTATTTAATACTCTCAAAGAGCGCTATCAAACCGTTCAAATTGTTCTGTTCTTATATAGATCAGCATAGAAAAGTCACTGTTTGAAATTTTAACGATCCTAACAGCCGATCAAGAGGAATTTGTTGGTTTAACATGGACCATTGATTATTTTTCCTCTCCAATGGCCATTAAATGTCCACTAATCAACTACTTTGTAAATCGAAGAAGTGTAATTTTCTGTTCATGGGCCATCTAAATTAGGGTCATGATTTGAACCATCTAATTTGAATTAATTGTACAGTATGCATAGAATTTATTAGTGTATGCGTATCAACTATATACAGAGTATAAAAGTTTTCCCATCCTCCTGGAATAAACGACGGACATAAGCTGAGTTCTTGTCCATTTCCACACAAAAGTTTGCTAAAATACAACCCAAGGATTTTATTTTATTTTTTATTAACGTGATAGTGTAGCCGTCGGATCTTATGTCATGTTGGTCTTATAATAGGAAGGGGATTGTGTACTGAATAAACTATGTGAGTTCCACCATGATTTATGTATTTTATCTGCTCCATCCATCCATTTTAACAGATAATTTTAGGGCTTGTGCCCAAAAATGAAGCATATCTAATGTTCAAATAGACACACCACATCAAACAGTTGAATTAAATGTCTGCCGTCGAAAATTTCTTGAGGCCACAGAAGTTTCCGATCAAGCTTATATATTTGTTTTTTTCCCTTCATCCATTTCTATATGATCTTATGAACAGGTTGGATGACAAATAAACATCACTTTAGGGCCTAGAAAAGTTTTAACTTTGGAAATCATTATCCCCACTGTTTCCAGTGGTATGATCCACTTGATCTTTCTATATGCTTCAATTTTGGGCTCAACCCCTTAAATTAGATGGAAAAATGGATCAATGGTGTTGATAGACCACATACATTCAAGGTGGGCCCAACTGAGTTTACTCGATGGATAAGAGGGTACTGAGTTACTCAGTACCCAATCCGATTTCCATAGAGAAAGCTTATTTTCCTTAGTGCTGCACGTGGGGCCCACCTGATTGTCAGTAGATCACCCACCATAAAATTTTGGATGCCCAAAAACAATCAGGCTAACCCAACCATCATACTAAATTTAGAGGATTTTTTATGGCCGTCTATTGTTTTCTTTGGTGGGCCTACTGCATTTTGAATATACCATCCAACACGTGAATCATGTGATCTCAGCCTTGATGATGAGATTATAAAAAAAACCAGACGTATACAATAGATTAAGAGAAATCTCCAAATTCAACTGCTGCTCACCTGTTGGTTGGATCAGCCTGATTTTTAGAAAATCCAAATTTCAGGGTGGGGATACTTTATTGGATGTCATAAACATAACCAGGTGGGGTCCACAAGCAGCACTTGTAGTAGAGGCTTATTTTAGGTTGGACGTAAACATTTCTCGTTCAAGGGACTTATAGGACACCAAAATCACGACACTTACGATACATCCAGCTGCAGGTTAGCTTAACATACAACCCATCACCCTACTCAGTGATATTTAGAGGTGGGCATCGGACCGAGTCGGATCGGATTAGGGCTAACCTGATCCTGTTCGAAATTTAACTAGGCTGACCCGAATCCGATTCGATCCGGGACCGAGTCCAGAACATAGGACTCAATCCGACCCGACACACGGTTGGTCTGACCCGAACCGAGTCCGACTCGTTCAGAGAAACCGAGTCGGATCAGGTTGGGTGCGATTCGAATGGTTAAAAATGGTGAAAATCATTATCCCATTGCTATTTTCGGTACGGTCCATTTTAGGTTTAGATATGTTTTTTTTTTTTTCAAATAATTTAAAATGATCATGAAAAATAGATAAACGGTATGAATAAAATAAATACATCATTATGGGCCCATATGAGATTGATATCATTTGAGCCATTCGTACATCTCGGAGCTCGAGGTTTTGCAGCGACAAACGTGCTTTGCACGGCAGCTGCGGCAACTTGTTGCCCACAAAAAGATGACTTTATGTTACGGAGTTATGTAGATCTGATCATGGAATATGTGTTATATCCAAACCGTTCATCCATTTGGTGAGCTAGTGTTAAGGCTTGAGACAAAAAATAAGATAGATCCGACTATCAAGTGGACCACACTGGAAAAATGTAACAACCCTAAATTTTAGTACATTATTAAAAAACTAAATTAAATATTTAAAGATTTTATTTTTAAATAAAAAATAAAAACAAGTCAATAGTTGAGTTGATAGTGAAATTCTTAGTTGAGAAAGAGGTTTAGGGATCGATTCTTGAAGTGGTAATAATAAATTTTTTATTAAATATCATAAAAAAATTCAAATTCAGGATAAGAGAGGATGTGCTAAAAAAAAAAAAAGATATGAAGCCCAAAGTAAAAAAGAAGAGGAAATTCTAAGAAGGCTCGATCAGGTAAGTTCTAATCGTTAGATCTTTTTAACTTTTTATTATGTTGTTAATTTCTTCTTGATCTATACAATGGATGGCGTGGATCATCTACACTATCATTGTATAGGTGTGTAGAGTCAATTTTAATAAAGTGATATTTTTATGATTTTGGTCTAATTAGTAATATTTTAGGAATAAATTAAATGGATGGAATCTGATTGTACTAAGATAGATCTGTACGGATCATATGATCCCTAAGGCCAAAATATACAAGGGCCATAATTTTTAGATCAATCTAACAATCAGATAGGCCACATTAGTCAAATCTAAAAGTGTTTAATAAAGGAATCTTAGATTTTTATACAAGTGTTGGTATCACTTGGCGTAGAAGGTCGAGATGGGCCATCGGTGTATGTGTGGTTAGATCTACACCATCCATCTAATGTGTAGAGGCAAAACATGATAATACCTCAAGAATCTAAATGATCTGACCATCCGATGGACCACTCCGATCAAGTAATTATCATTCAATTTTATAATCTTAAAAAGGAGAAAAAAATAGAATAGAAATTTTAATTATTTGATTATTTTGGATCTGGCCACCTAGGATGTTAATCAGAGGTGGGCCCCACCATGTAATAAAAACATATGAATAATAATGTTGTTGATATAACTGATAGGATTTCTGAATTCAAACCAACATAATTACCCTGTGGATTCTACACTACCAGACTCAGGTGAGTAACCCAACTTGTCTCATAATTCATTAAAATTAAAATAAATCATTGTGATTGTTTGATTGATTTACTGGTTTGAATATTTTGATATGATAATTGTACGATAAATTTATATGTGAATATTTTAATCGAGACAACTATGCCAAATATGAAAAATATGCATTTACATATCATCCCTTATTCATTACATTGCATAATGCATGGTCGATCCTAGGGGCCCTCCCTGGAAGAAATGTCTATCCTGGTAGAGCATTACCAGATGCGGGCTATGTCCAAGCCTATCGAAAGGTGGAAGCCTACCCAATGGGTGGATGCGGGTTGACAACTTCCAACCCAAGCAAATGGACAATCACCCCATCTGATACATTCATACTCCATTTTACATCATTGTACATATATTTTTATATTATTTTAATTGATATGATTATGAACCATGTTGGGTTATATCATTAAGCCTGGCCAGCTTATATTTTTTATTGATGGAAAAACCGTACAGATATGAATGAGGGTAGGCCGGTGACTCAAAAATAGGAATATGTAGTCAAGCCAGAAAGAATTTAAGGGACACGTGACCCTACTTGACAAAAGAAGAAGTTGCAGCTTTAGACTAGTCATGATATTTTTACTTTAATTATATTTAATTTTCTTAGATTATAAATTAATTCTTTCAAGTTGTTGGACATGTTTATTTCATTTCATAATATCTCAATTGAGAGGGTCCTTAGTTATATTTATTATTAATTATTGGAATAAATGATCGTTTCTTATTTTTGAGATGTTATTGAGTATAAATGGAATGTAAATCTATGGTAGAGCTAGTAGGTAAATGAATAATTGTATAATTGAATGAAATTAGTACACTCAGTGTACGTGTCATGGGCCGAAACTTGGGTCTGAGGGTGCACACTCTGTACTCGAATTTCGGAGCGTGACAGAATGGTATCAGAGCGATGCTCGATCATTCTAAATTTAGTGTGACCTGTAAGTTATGATCCCACATACATACATAATTGGTAGATTCTCTTTAATTAGAAAGTGTACACTTAGGATTCCCTATTTGACTATTGTGTATTAGGAAAAAAAAAACGTAGAAAAAAATAATAATAAATAAATAAATGTTACATATTCATTGATGTATTATTTTTTAAAAAAAAATGAATGTATAAAACAACGTTAGGATGTTTCCCTATACTCTAATTTAATATTATTTGAACCATAAAATTTTATTAAAAACATTAAAATTTTCAAAATCCTGCTATACAGAAATGGACAACAGTAGTCACTCTGATTGTAAAAATCGTAACTATAAAAAAAAAATATAATTCTAATGGTGGTGATTAAAAAAAAAAAAAAAAAAACTTAATTGTAGGTTGTAAAGTTTGGATTAAATTTTATTATAAAAAAAAAAAAATCCAGGTTCCATGCACTCAAATTGAATGTGTTTTACATTGAAATGAGTTATTCTGAATCAAATATAAATTTTAAAGATATTTAGTCGACAAGTTGCGTTGGACAGTATGAATCATCCACAACTTGTAAAATTCATAACTATAAAAGTATAACTCCGATCGATGTGATTTAAAATCCTAATCGATGATAGACAAGTCTAAATTAAAATAAAAATAATTAGAAAATTGAAATCAAATGGTCATTATATTCATTTAGGGACTTAGTGTAGACCTGTCAAAAATTCGTGAAATTTTGGATAGGTCATACTGCGGGAATTTTAGAAATTCATGTGAATTGCTGACTAAGCTAAAATTTTATAAAAGGACTGTATACTTGTCATGGAATCCCAAAATAAATAAATAATTAATTAATTAAAATAAAAATAAAATATAATTTGAATATAATTTGATGTTCCTAAGTATTTAAATAGTGATTATGACAACATCCATTAAGAAGAAATTAAATCTGCTAAAAAAAAAAAAAAAACTAAGTTCCTATTAATTTTTGCTAAACGTAGAAATAAGAATTTAGATTCTCTATACTTTTATTTGAATATAATTTAGATTAAGATGGATTAATATAATGAAAATGAATTTTAAAGATATTTTAATTCACAAAATTCTGCTGGACAGCAATGGGTAGCAAGAATTACCGAACTTATAAAATTCATAACTATAAAAGCACTACTCCGATTGAGGCGATTCAAAAGCCTGATCGAAGATAGACAAGTCTATATTAAGATAAAAATAATAATAAAATTTGAATCTTATAGTAAATATACTGATCCAGTGAATTAGTACGGGCTGGTCATAAATTATCAAATTCTGGACAGGACTGACTGCAGGAATTCTAAAAAATTTTACAGTTAGAATTTTTAGATAAGATTTTACAAAGACAATAAACTTATAATAAGATCTCCATATAAATTTTTAACCTAATCTGAAATTTTATAGTATAATAAAATGTAATATAAACAACAGTCATCAAACCGAAAATCAATTTGTCCATACTGACTTTCTATAGATTTGAATTAATAGAATTTTTCATTTTGATAATTACCTTTGGTTTAATCAATATTTTTTTATTTGAAGTACTTCATTTAAAGGAAAAAATATATATTAAGTATTAAAAAAAAAAATCATAATCTCTACTAAATTTTAAAAATTCCTTCTTATAGGATCATAAGTCCATATTTGGTGGAAAAAAAAATATTTTTTTAAAAAAAATAAATAAATAAATAAATATCAAACTCACTAGAATTTTTTTTTAAGTATAGGACAATGTCTTCCCTAAATTTCAAGGTATGGTTAAATTATTTCTAATTTTCTAACAAATTTTAACATTATAGAGTAAAAATTTAGACCAGTTTAGTATCCCTGATCAAACCAGATAAAATTATCGTTCAAAATAATTCCTGAATATTATTTTTTTTAGTCATATAAATACCCCTAGACAACTCCATAAAATTTTATGATGATTCGAATTGTAAAGAAATTATAAACATTTAAGCACTAGGCTGTAAACAATAGAAACGACTGTTGGACAGCAGGATTTTTCACCTTTAGCAGCGATAAAAACCCTAGTAAAAGTAATACTTTTAATATGATTTTTTTTTCTTTTTTATCATATAGTTAATGACATTTTTTTTCAAATTTCAAGTTATTTTGACTTTTGATTCGAATGTTAAAATTCTGTAAATAACATTGTGTCTATGAGTCCAAATTTAAAATATTTCGTTGGTTATTTGAGTGATGCAATACATAAGATCATTGATTGTTATGGCATTTGAAACTTAGAAACCCAACCTAAGAGCCCATAATATTAAAAAGGAAAAAAATTTGCTCTTTATATTTTGTTAAATAATGAAAATCACCTAATTTGAGAAACTCATAACTAATTAAGTACGAGTCCAATTAAGGTGATTCAAAGGCTACATCGTAGATTAATAAATCGAGTTCAAAAGAAAATAATTAAGAAAATAAAATTTTAAAATTTTTTAAAAAACTAAATTTTATTTTTAACTGGAAAAAAAATGTTTATTTCTAGACAACCCTCACTGTCTGAATTTTTAAATCTTCTATAAACCATAGTTTTTGACAAAATTTTACATATTTATAAATTCACTATTACAAAAACTAAAAGACCAATCCAGTGTATAAAACCATCCATAATATAAGTGTGACCAATGCCACTAAAAACAAAAAGAAAAAAAAATAAAAATAAAAATTGAAATGTTAGTTTCTAAATCTCGAGGACGAGATTTTATTTTAAGGGGGGTAGAATGTAACAACCCTAAATTTTAGTACATTATTAAAAAACTAAATTAAATATTTAAAGATTTTATTTTTAAATAAAAAATAAAAACAAGTCAATAGTTGAGTTGGTAGCGAAATTCTTAGTTGAGAGAGAGGTTTAGGGATCGATTCTTGAAATGGTAATAATAAATTTTTTATTAAATATCATAAAAAAATTCAAATTCAGGATAAGAGAGGATGTGCTCATGGAAGGTTTTTGCATTAAAAAAAAAAGTTTTTGCATTAAAAAAAATAAGTTCTAATCGTTAGATCTTTTTAACTTTTTATTATATTGTTAATTTCTTCTTAATCTATGCAATGGATGGCGTGGATCATCCACACCATCATTGTATAGGTGTGTAGAGTCAATTTTAATAAAGTGATATTTTTATGATTTTGGTCTAATTAGTAATATTTTAGGAATAAATTAAATGGATGAAATCTGATTGTGCTAAGATAGATCTGTACGGATCATATGATCCCTAAGGCCAAAATATACAAGGGCCATAATTTTTAGATCAATCTAACAATCAGATAGGCCACATTAGTCAAATCTAAAAGTGTTTAATAGAGTAATCTTAGATTTTTGCGCAAGTGTTGGTATCACTTGGAGTAAAAGGTCGAGATGGGCCATCGGTGTATGTGTGGTTAGATCCACACCATCCATCTAATGTGTAAAGGCAAAACATGATAATACCTCAAGAATCTGAATGATCTGACTATCCGATGGACCACTCCGATCAAGTAATTATCATTCAATTTTATAATCTTAAAAAGGAAAAAAAATAGAATAGAAATTTTAATTATTTGATTATTTTGGATCTGACCACCTAGGATGTTAATCAGAGGTGGGCCCCACCATGTAATAAAAACATATGAATAATAATGTTGTTGATATAACTGATAGAATTTCTGAATTCAAACCAACATAATTACCCTATGGATTCTACACTATCAGACTCAGGTGAGTAACCCAACTTGTCTCATAATTCATTAAAATTAAAATCAATCATTGTGATTGTTTGATTGATTTACTGGTTTGAATATTTTGATATGATAATTGTACGATAAATTTATATGTGAATATTTTAATCGAGACAACTATGCCAAATATGAAAAATATGCATTTACATATCATCCCTCATTCATTACATTGCATAATGCATGGTCGATCCTAGGAGCCCTCCCTGGAAGAAATGTCTATCCTGGTAGAGCGTTACCAGATGCGGGCTATGCCCAAGCCTACCGAAAGGTGGAAGCCTACCCAATGGGTGGATGCGGGTTGACAACTTCCAACCCAAGCAGATGGACGATCACCCCATCTGATACATTCATACTCCATTTTACATCATTGTACATATATTTTTGTATTATTTTAATTGATATGATTATGAACCATGCTGGGTTATATCATTAAGCCTGGCCAGCTTATATTTTTTATTGATGGAAAAACCATATAGATATGAATGAGGGTGGGCCGGTGACTCAAAAATAGGAATATGTAGTCAAGCCAGAAAGAATTTAAGGGACACGTGACTCTACTTGACAAAAGAAGAAGTTGCAGCCTCAGACTAGTCATGATATTTTTACTTTAATTATATTTAATTTTCTTAGATTGTAAATTAATTCTTTCAAGTTGTTGGACATGCTTATTTCATTTCATAAGATCCCAATTGAGAGGGTCCTTAGTTATGTTTATTGTTAATTATTAGAATAAATGATCGTTTCTTATTTTTAAGATGTTATTGAGTATGAATGGAATGTAAATCTACGGTAGAGCTAGTAGGTAAATGAATAATTGTATAATTGAATGAAATTAGTACACTCAGTGTACGTGTCATGGGCCGAAACTCGGGTCTGAGGGTGCACACTCTGTACTCGAAT
This sequence comes from Magnolia sinica, assembly GCF_029962835.1. Classification (NCBI taxonomy): domain Eukaryota; kingdom Viridiplantae; phylum Streptophyta; class Magnoliopsida; order Magnoliales; family Magnoliaceae; genus Magnolia; species Magnolia sinica. The sequence goes on from NC_080578.1 coordinate 94,274,078, forward strand.
TTCGGGGCGTGACAAAAAAGTAGTGCGACCACACTGAAAATCATTATTTGTTGCTATTTGTGGTGTGGTCCAGATGATCTTTGGATATGATCCATTTTTTTGGATAATGCTCTAAAATGATCTCTAAATATATATCAACGGTGTAGATATAATAAATACATCACTGTAGGGCCATATAATTTTAATCACCTTTGAACTGTTCGTACAACTCGCAGCTCGAGGAGCGCCAGTGCACTGAAGACGGGACGGATTGGCTACTCCCCCTGACACCAGCCCCGTGGCCAGTGGTCGGTGATCTGTGGGCCCCACCATGATGTATTATCTCATCCCTTCTGTTCATCCATTTTTAAAGATGATTTTAGGGCTTTATATGAATTATCATAGGGAGATAAATCTCAGGTGGACCACACCACAGGAAATAAATAGTGATTGGATATCCATCATTTAAATCATACTAAGGCCCACTGTACTGTTTATTTGACATCCAATCTGTTGATTAGGTCATAAAGACCCAGATGAAGGGAAAAACCAAAGATCAGCTTGATCCAATACTTTTATGGGCCCCAAAAAGTTTTTAATGGTTGACGTACATTCAACACTGTTTCCTATAATGTGGTCCACTTGAGATTGGGATATACCTCATTTTTTGTGTAATACCATATAATGATCTAGAAAAATAAATGGACGGCATTGATGAAACAAATACATCATGGTGGGGCCCACAGAGCATCGACCGCCAGCCATTGGCTAGTGGCAGGGGAGTAACGAATTCGTTTCCACTTTCCAACGAGTCGTCTTGGCAGGACACGTACCTACAGCTAGTTGTACATAGCTGTGTGCGGTACACTAGCAAACACTTTCTTATTGTACATAGTAAGTACTGTTGGGGCCCACCTTGAATGCATGTGGTTTATCCACGCCGTCCATTCGTTTTTGGAAATCATTTTAGTCGTTGAACTCAAAATCGATGCATATTCAAAGCTCAAGCGGAGCATACCAAAGGAAAAAGTAAAAGTATCAATAAGAGTTACTCCGGATCGGGTAGGTTTGGATCGGGTTTTCGGGTCGGGTCGGATCGGATCAGGGGCAATCCGAAGTCGACCCGAAAGATTTCGGATCTGGATGGAGCTACCCGATGTGCACCGATCCAGACCGTCGATTTGGTTCTGATCGGGTCGGATCGGGTCTGATCAGGTCGGATCCACCGGATCGGGTCTCTTTTGCCCAGCTCTAGTGATATTTGACTGGTTCAAAAGGTGGGCCACACTTGTAAAAATCACCTAGAATAAAATCAGGGTGGCTTCATCAGAAGTAATTTGATACTCTAACGTGATGCTTGATAGGCATATACTTAAAAATTGAATGCATGGGATACATTAATTTAAATTAAACTTACTAAATTAAGGAACCTACGATTGTCTAAGTCACTGTCCAAACATTAGATTGTTTGAAAGGATACTAACCTTTGATTAGTGGGTAGAGTTGTACAAAGTCAAACCGATTCGAGCTTGGCATAGCCCGACTCCGCTTGGCTACTAGCTGACCCCAGCTTGAACTTGGCCCGACTCTGTCCTTGAACTTGATTGGCCAGCTCAGCTCAGTTCAGTAAGCAGCTCAAACCAATTCGAGCTAAGTTCGAGCCAAAATTGAGCATGTGCGGCATTTTCTCGAACACATATAATGCACCTTCAATTTCTCATTGTATGTAAAACAACAACAACAATTTACAAGTATTTCATCAAACACTCAGTATACAACATCAAAATAGATACAAGGGTATTTGTTTCTTATCCATACCTTTCTCGCCACCAGCCAACACTTCGTTGAGTCATTTCATTAAACACTTGGTGAGCAACATAAATATCAAAATAATCGAGTCACCCAACTGGTTTGATTTGAGTTCGATTTGAGTTGGGGTTTGATCCGAGTCGAGTCGAGCTCAGGCAAGATCGAACTCGGCTCGAACTCAGTTTCAAACCGAGTTGAATCGAGCTTTTTCGAGCTGAGTGGAGTGAGCTAACCGAGCTAACGCAATTCGTGTACAGCTCTATGTATAATGGTACACTCGTTTAATGAAATAAGACCATGGGAAGCTTCTTTATTTTAACCTTCTAATAAATGTGTATCATCTAGCCGTTAAATGATCAAGTGTAATTTGTTGTTCATGCTACATATAACCTTGGACTCATATATTTTACAGTTTCATTTATGTAAGCAATTCTTTGTTATTAGCCAAGCGCATGTGTATCATCTGTCACGTTTTACTAGAGTATCAAAGTTATTCTTTTACTTTGTCTAATGATAGATTAAGATACTTTAATGAAGTTTGGATATTTTAATAATTAAAAGATGTAACTGTTGTTTCACATATGGCAAGTAGTCCACCAGCTGGGCCATGTTCTATCTGGCAAGGGAACTTTCAGGAATTAGGGCCCTATGGCATTGATTTTTCTGTAAGGTGGTCCTAACCGTTACATCTCCTCTCAATTTTAATGAGAGACAAAAACCCCTCTCACGTGTACCCCCGATCAAAAGCTCAAAAGTGTTTCATCTGTAAGTGCGACTATTCTCGACCAGTGGTGGTATGAACCATATATATACTCGGGTTCTCATTACGGATAAGTAGGTCTCACGTTTCAGTGATCTAGACCGTTTATCCTTTGGGAATCAGAGCGGATAGAGCATTCCTAAAAACATCTCCGAGATCTGAAGATCCTAGCCATCAACAACTGTCAAATTTCATTTTTTAGCTTACCATATGCTGGCCACAAATTGAAAGTGGAAAATTTTCTTGTCCTATCTGTAGCTTGTTGGGGGAACGGTCCATCTACAGTAATACCTGCGACCAATGATCTAGATCACTAAATCATTTGGCCTACTCGTACGAACTCGAAACTTGTGGATGTTGAGCATATCCTGAGGCCGAATATCCAATCAAATTTTCTTCCTCTTCGGAGGATAAGGATCCTAAGCCACTCCTGAGGATTCATGCATAATTCCGCAGGATCCAATCATCCTCCCCAATCAGACCTTCTGCTCATACCGATATGTGGGCTCCACTTATCGATGATCTATACTGTTGATCCGACGTGGCCCAAGATGGATATACCATGCCCCCAAAGATCCCACTGATTGGAAACTAGCATCAACCCCACCAAACCCACTTCCTCGATTGTCAATCCATGGGCTCCAAACTCCTTCAAGGTTCTTCATTTTACAGACCCAAAGCAATCTAAAACACCAAGATAGCAATAACAGTAGAGTGCTTCCTCACCTTCTCCATGGAGCTTTGGTCCCTCGTCTTCCTCTCCATCTCCCTCCTCCTAGCTGTTGGATTCCTGTTCAACCTCCCAAATACCATCATCAAGAACAGAAAAAAACTCCCACCTGGCCCACCCAAAATCCCCATATTGGGCAACATCCTATGGCTGAGAAACTCTCCTCTTGATCTGGAGCCCATCCTCCCTCATGTCCACGCCCCCTACAAGTGGGTCAGCAGACACTTATATTCATAAGATCGCACTCCTTAGCCCATCAAGCTCTCATCCAGAAAGGATCCACTTTCTCCGATCGACCTCCGGCGGTCGAAGTCCCTCGCATCATGACCTGCAATCAACACAACATAACCTCATCCGCCTACGGCCCGCTCTGGCGTCTCTTACGACGGAACCTCATGTCTGAAATCCTCAACCCCTCGCGCATTAAATCCTATGCTCCAGGCCGCAAGTGGGTCCTCAACTTGTTGATCGAACGGCTTAGATGCCAGGCCGAGTCGAGCAAGCCCGTCCATGTCTTGGAGAGCTTTCAGTACAACATGTTTAGCTTGCTCTTGCTTATGCGTTTTGGCCAAAAGCTCCATGAAAGGGATGTGAAAGAGATCAAAGCTGTGCAGCGCTTACTCTTGAGCACTTCTACACATTCTGTCTTCACTTTCTTGCCAATGCTGGGAAAGATTATCTTTCGAAAGCAGTGGAACAATGTCTTGGGGATACGCAGAAGACAAGAAGAGCTTTTCGTCCCTCTCATAAGAGAGCGGAAAGATCGAAACAAGCCATATGAAGAGGGAAGCCTTCCCTTTTCTTACGTTGATTCCCTCATTGAACTCGAACTCACAGAAGAGGGAGGGAGAAAGCTTACTGAAGGCGAGATGGTGACCCTTTGCTCGAAGTTCCTTAATGCAGGGACGGACATAACGTCCACATCACTTCAGTGGATCATGGCGAACCTGTTGAAGCATTAGGATGTGCAGGCCAATCTAGTGGAAGAGATCGATTGGGTTGTCAAGGATGGACGAGAAGACATCAAAGAGGAGGATTTGCAGCGGATGTCATATCTGAAGGCAGTGATCATGGAAGGACTGCGGCGGCACCCACCGGCCCACTTCGTGCTGCCGCATGCAGTGTCGGAGGAGGAATTATTGGAGGGGTACACAATACCAAAGAATGCGTACTTGTAGATTATAATCTTATAGTTTATCTACTCTCTCTTATAATCTACTCTATCTTATAGATTATCTACTCAATCTTATAGTTTAATCTTATAGCTTATCTTATAGATTATCTTATAATCTACTCTATCTTATAGATTATTATTATTATTTTTATTTTTATTTTATTTTTTTTTTTACACACCCACTCACACACGCTGTAGTGGGATTTCACCACGTATGGGTACTCGAACCACAGACCTCATGTAAAACTCTTGGGAGTCAACCACCTAGGCAAGGATAAGGACCCCGTAGAAGAAGGTAAGTTACAAATACAATAAGGTGTGTTACATGTCACTATCTTTAAGATGGTGTTTCTTCACCTATCAAATGGGTTGTTGGCGGGTCTATCTTCAGGAATAGTATCATACAAGACCAGCTTCAAGTGCAGGCCACAAACCCCAATTAGTCAAGATAACTTGTAGGATCTATAAAGATGTTTTGAGTGTTCTGCTACTTAGGATTCATAAGCCATTAAGGAACTCAGTATAAATACAACCTTCGAAGTACAAAATGGCTACACACATTTGCACACGCTGGTTAGACTAAACCGTTGTGAATATTTCAGAGGGTTCTGTTAATCTTATCCATGCTGGTGGAGGATGTTAGCCTTCGCTGAACCTCCTCAGTGAATGTGCTCATTGATCCAACGGTTGTATTAGAACAGCGACCTCTTGGATGGGCCACCGCTCAAAACCTATATTGATTGGATGGTCTGAACTAAGCCTACTCTCTTCTGCTTCTTTTCCACAGAACTTACAATGAACATATATACTGCACGCCAATCACCTATCTTCAGGTTTTCTGTGGTGGCCCATCCAAGAAGTGGGTCATTCTAGTGAAGAGACAAGATCTGCTCGTCCAAGTGGTTGGGTCATTCTACTAAGAGGCCAGATCAAATCAGAAAATTCACCGAGTGGAGAGTCAAGGTTAAGCCTTCTTCAACAACATGGTGAAACAAATAGATATTTCAAGATGGTGAATATGGAGAGGGTTGCCTTTGTTATGCCATACATGATGATCCAGGCCATTTATCTAAGGTTCCGCGATGCGGTAGCTAGTCCCACTGGTCAGACATCTTCACCATCTGTACCTATGCGAATCAGTAAATGTTTTTCTAACTCCACTTAGTAGACTGGGATCTGTGATGAGGTAGATTATTTTCCATGTATCACATACTCAATGGGACAACATAGATGAACAGAATGAATAGCACTTGGTGGGCTGAAGGGCCAGGCATCTACTATGTGCCCAATCACAGGATGCTTGGTCACCCCTTTTCTTTTAATCTCAACCTCTAATATTTTTCATCTTTTTTTTCCCTGAAAAAAAAGAAAAACAAAACTGCAATCTCATCTAAAGAGATATTATTGGACTACTTTGAAGGGTGAACAAATCCTGTACCTGCTATTAGTCTTTACACATTTAAAACAATGGAAGAGCATGTATAGGCAAACAGCATCATCACTGAAATTAGTTCAGCATCTCAATTACACCTGGTAAAATACAAAACCTTCTAGGAAGAAACCCTAAATGCTCGCCGTCTGACTGAACATAAATGCTACCGCTGCTCACAACTTCTTCCACCTCGATCGATCGTACACTGTAACAGCAACGGCATCCCATAGAGTATAAGTGTGAAATCAGATATATGAATTCAAAGGCATGATTCAATTCTAAGTAATGTTGACAAATCGCATATGCGATCGCACTTTTTCTTTTTCCTTTTTGAAAAATGAAAAAATGAAGGGAAAAAAAAAAAAGAGGAAATTTTTGAAAATTTTTCTAAAAAAATGGAGAAAACTTGACTAGTTAGTACAAGTGATTGGATAACTTATTTTACTTATTTCATTATAGTTTGACTGTTTCATTAAGTAATATATTTAATTACATATTATATTTACATAAATTTTAATAAAACAATCAACAAGCTACATTAAAAGAGAATTAATTATTAAAAATTTCAAACATAAAATTTGTATTGATAAATGGATAACTAGAAACAACTTCCAAATTATAAGTTACAACTTACAACTTAATGTACAAATACAATTTACAAAAAAAAAAAAAAAAACAGAGAGAGAGAGAGAGAGAGAGAGAGAGAGAGAGAGAGAAAAAGAAAAAAAAAAGAAGAAGAAGAAGAAGAAGCACAACTTACAAAATATAAAAATAAACATACAAACATAGACTACTAATACAATAAGTCCAAGAAAAAGAATCTAAGTCTAAGAATGAGAGAGAGAGAGAGAGAGAGAGAGAGTGAACCAATGAATGAATGAATGACAACTAAAAGAAAAAGAACAAGAATAAATGAATATTACTAAATGAATTGAATGAATGAATGAGAAATAAAACTATAAAAGAAATAGGAAGAAGAAATGAAATGATCTTGATGGTATTCTTGAATCTTGAACTTCTATGGTTGAACACTTGAACTTTCAACTTTGAAAGAATGAATGACAACTAAAGAATTGAATGAATGAATGAGAAATAAAACTACAAAGAAAAAGGAAGAAGAAATGAAATGATCTTGATGGTATTCTTGAATCTTGAACTTGGATGGTTGAACACTTAAACTTTCAACTTCAAATTCGAAGTTCGAACTTGGTGGTATTCTTGAATCTTGATCTTGGATGGAAAATGAAAAGTAAATGCAACAGAGAAACTTTTAAGCCTTGAAACTTGAAAGCGTAGTCTTATACAGAGATTAGAGTGAGAGGGAAGAAGTAAAAGAGAGAGAGCTTGAGATTGTAACCTTTAGTAACAAACAGGAGAGCTACCTCTGGATATTATATGTTTATTGGGAAATTTTTATTTTTTATTTTTGAAAGATGAAGCAAATTTTATTAGGGCCAAATAGACACAAAAAAAAAAAAACATAACAACAAACAAGATAAAGAAGAAACAACCGAAACAAAAGGACAAATATACAAGCCAAACCCCCTAGAAAGGAAACCCAAAAAAAGGAGCTCCGGTCACCCACTCTAAAATATACATCAAGACCTGATTGAGAACCGTTTAAGTGTTGTAGAACTCCGGTTTTGGAAGCAATGATTGTTTCTTTCCAACCAGATAGCCCACAGCAGAGCCAGCAAGGCCAACATCCATTTTGTACGGGCCTAACTGTGAGCTCTTCTGAAGGTTCTCAACTGTGAGCTCCAACCCACCAGCCATGCAAAAGTCATTTCTTCGAGGGGAGGGATTGGCCTGAACAAAGGGGATATTCATCTCCGTGTATAACCTTGCAATCCTCAGAAAATTATCACATAACATCCTCTCTCCAACCTAGACACCTTGCAATCGTGTAGATGTAGAATCAAAATAAATAATTTGTGGGTAGAGCCAAAGAGTGTGAACTGTACAAGTTATCAATAATGTTGATTAAATGAGGGAAGGGGCTCCAATGTATAGAGAGGACCATTAGAGAAGTAGCAATGAGGGAAGGGGCTCCAATGTATAGAGAGGACCATTAGAGAAGTAGCAATGAAAACGATGGAAGCCACTATTTATTTATTTATCCATTTACGTTTACCATTTATTTCATATCTATTTTATACCAAATATCAGTACTATATGTATGAGAAATGGTCTCATTACTAGGCATTGGATACTTGGCAATAGCAGGTTCTGGAGGAGAGGATAAAAACTGGGGATAATACACATCATAGTAAAATAGTAGTTGCCACTTTTAAGGGCTCATAAAGGTATTCAATAATGGTAATGGCGGCCATAATGGCTACCGCCATTACTATTTGAATGTGGGCCGTAACGGCTGTTAAAGACTTTTTTTTTTTTTTCTTTCTATCTTTCTTTTTTTAAAAAAAAAAAACAAAAACCTTTTTGGCCGCGTAACGGGCCGTTACAGGCCATTTTTCCACAACAGCAGTTACATTACTGTTTTTTAATACCTGCCATAGTAGGAATTATTGGAGGTAAGGATTGACGATGTTCATTACTTTGGACTAACCTTATGCCATCCCTCTATATCAAGGGATGTCAAATTGTGCCTTTTCTCTATATCTTTTAACTATTTTTCTGAAACTTAGCTATTACTCAAAAGAAAAAGAAGAATGTGATTAGAACTGCATATGTAACAAGGAAAATCATCATCATCATCATCATCTAAGCCTTATCCCAATTAATTGGGGTTGGCTACATGAATCTTGTTCCACCATCCACTATGTAGCAAGGAAAATGATAATTACAAACAGAATATGCTATAGAACAACGTCTAAAGCAAGAGAAAATACCTCCTCGAACGTACATTCTTTTCTGAAAGGTGTGTACCTTTGTACAGCTTGTGCAGCTTAAGAACAAAGTCATACCACTTAAAAGTCCTGAAGAATCACGACCTGAAACATGCAGTATAATGCAAGATTGAAATCTAAAGCAAAAGCATTTCATTATGCCATTACATAATCAGTATCATTGTCACAAAAAAGGAGATCTGTTAAGCTCACATATACCTGCTACCGCTGTCACAATTGCCAGCCTGGCAAACATGTGGGACATCCAAGCCATACATCACTTGATCACTTGATCTTGCTGAAAAGTAAATCGTCAATTCGTCAGGTAGGGCATGCATGTACTTTGATTGTGGACAGTCAGGTAATCTTTTAAACCATCCATCATTCTCATACATGTACAGTCCACTGATCAGTGTGATTATGAACCAGCTCATATATACAATGAGGCCCACTTGAGTTCATGCTCAGACATCCTACACACATGCCAGGTTGGGCTGCACGCAGACAGGCAGTTTGGCCTGCATGCAAAAAGAAAAAGGAAAGGAAAGAAGAGGGGGGAAAGAGAGAGCATAGAACAGGCTTAATAGTGGAAAATTTATCTACCTCAAAGTTTCCATTGCAAGGGTCAGCACTTGGAGTAATCTTCATGCCACCCCCGAAGAATTTGGCATTTCCTATGCAAAGGGCTGTTACTTGAGGAAATATTTCCCAATCTCCCTCGTTAACCTAGAGTATAGCACATTAATGGGACCATTATAAATACTAACAAACTAACATAATACTTATTAGTATAGGACAAGTCTCTTCTTCTCCTTCTTCCTAGGAAAAAAAAAAAGGTCGACATGTGGAGATCAAACTGTTATTTTCAGGAAACAAAAACATTACCGACCTTGATCCTAAGGTCCCGGTTTCTGTGTGACATAAAGGCTCTCAAAGCACCAATGACATAACATAAGTTTCCAAATCTTTTGTACCTAGAAGCATAAAAACCTGCCTTCGCACTCCTGCAAATTTCCGCAGATCATAATAGTGAGACGCTCCAAATCAGCATTTGGTATTTGGTGATGTCAACTTGAAAAATCTCTTACTGAAGAGGACCTTACAAGTGAATATCAGCAACATTTATGAAGTAATGAGGTTCTCCACTCTCTCCACTAATAGCGCCAATATCTATCCGGGTTTTCATCCCTGCTTAACAGCACCATGTTATATGGGTTATTATAATGCAGACAAAGTAACCGTTAGGCTACATTTGTAAGTCCCCATTTCACAAGGGAGACACAAGAGGTAAAATGCCAACTTCCAGGCAAGATATGTTTGGGACTTTCTCTTGCGTATCTCGCTTTTGATTGAGAGCGAAAAGGCAGGAAAATAGATGCCCCATGAAAGTCCAGCCGGTTTCTGCATGACGCAGGGATGAACGTGATGAGGATAACTACTCCGAATCCACGGAGCTTCTCTGGACTCCTCACAGAGACTTCTCGAATCCACGAGGAAAGAAAGCAGAAATTAGAAATTAATTATAATAAATTCGAAATTGATTAATTGATGCATAAAAACGAGTTCACAACCCTTTAAATAGGGGTACCAAGCAATGGGAAAGAAATCAGAATCAAACTACAACTCAAACTCTTAGAATCCGCGACTTACTATAAATAGTAAACTTACTATTTATAGACGGTCGTGATGTCTACTAGTGCGCAAGGTCTTCGGCCAAAAATAGTAAGTATCCTATTTGGCTTCACCAAACCGTTCTCCTAATTATTCTAAGCTCTTTTCACGTTGGGCGCAACTCCTAAAGCCCGACGGATGAAGAGTTATAATCAAACTAAAACTTACTATTTATAGTAAAAACGAAATTAAAACGGGGAAACAACCATCGATCCAGGGGTTTTTTGCAATTCCAGGCTGCGCAACCTGACATAGCAGGTTGGTTGGCTTCAATAGCACGTTCTACCCCAAAATCATATATTTTACGTCAGATAACTCATTCCGGATTGCAAGATACGCCCGATTTAAGGTTCGATGGTCTTGATCACTTCTGTCGTCGACCGGGCCTTTTCTGATCCATCTTGGCCATGTAACTGTCCGCGACCTGCTCTACATCAGTCTCCTCCACTTCAAAAGAACTTGTCCTCGAGTTCTCGTCATGCTCTGGTTCATGATACTCGGTTAGGTCCGTGACATTGAAAGTCCGTGAGATGGCCATTTCATCTGGGAGATCAACAACATAAGCGTTGTCATTGATCTTTCAGATAATTGGTACCAGTCCAATCTTCTTATTTTTCAACTTGTTGTACGTCCCAGTCGGAAATCTCTCTTTGCGCAAATGGACCATAACACGGTCGCCTACCTCGAACACTTTTTGTCGCCGATGCTTGTCCGCTTATTCCTTGTACTTCTCGTTTGAGGCATGTAGCTTGGTCTGCACTTCTGCATGGATGCCCATGATCTTGTCTGCCATATGTTCTGCTGCAATGCTCGTGCCTGGGTGCTTGGGCAGAGAGACCAAGTTAAGTGTGTGTGGCAAGGCACTCATCCGTAAATAATCTGGAGCGATGATCTCCTTGTCAAGCGGTTCACCATATTGTTGAATGCAAACTCTGCTTGAGACAAGGCCAAATCCCACTGCTTCGGTTTTTCTCCTGAAATACAGCGAAGGAGGTTTCCCAACGTGCGATTCACAACTTCGGTCTGCCCATCAGTCTGTGGGTGGTAAGCACTACTGAATTGAAGTCGTGTATCGAATCGATTCCATAAAGTCCACCAAAAGTGGCTAATGAACTTCGTGTCACGATCGGAAGTAATGGTCTTGGGGACCCCGTGTAGCCGAACGACCTCCTTGAAAAATAAATTCGCCATGTATGTTGCATCAAAGGTCTTCTTGCATGGGATAAAGTGCGCCATCTTTGAGAAACGATCTACCACCACGAACACCGAATCCATGCCGCGTTGTGTTCGTGGGAGACCAAGCACGAAGTCCATTGATAAATCCTTCCAAGGACCGTTAGGCACAGGTAACGGGGTGTAGAGGCCCGTATTCTGAGATTGCCCCTTGGAGGTCTGACAAACATGACAATGTTGTACGGCTTTTTTCACATCGCGTACTGACTGCGGCCAGTAATTTCGCTCTTCCACAAGAGCTCGCGTCTTGTCTCGCCTCAGGTGTCCACCAAGGCCACCTCCATGTAGCTCCTGAATAATCTGCTCCCTTAGAGAACTTTGGGGGATGCACAATCGATTCCCTTTGAAGAGAAAATCGTCCTGTATATGAAGGTCACTGGGGTGACCTTCTTGACACTTCATCCAAGAATATTTGAAGTCCTCATCCTCGGCATATAGCTCCTTGAGACAGTCGAAGCCGACTACCTCGTTGCTCATTGTTACTAGTAGTGATGCACGACAGCTAAGTGCATCAGCCACCTTGTTCTGCTGCCCTGACTTGTGCTTTAGAACGAACGTGAATTCCTGTAAAAACACAACCCATCTAGCATGCACACGATTCACGTTAGTCTGACTATTAATAAACTTTAATACTTGATGGTCAGTGTACAAAACAAACTCTCTTTGAATCAGATAATGCCGCCAATGTCGCAGCACCTGAACAACTGCGTACAACTCAAGCTCATAAGTTGACCACTTCTTTCGGGCTTCGCTGAGCTTCTCACTGTAGAAGGCTACCGGCCTGCCTTCCTGTGATAATACTCCTCCAATTTCGACGTATGAAGCGTCACACTCAACCTCAAACAATTTGTCGAAATTAGGAAGCACCAAGACTGGTGTTGTAGACAAACGATGCTTGATCTCATGAAAGCTCTTATCAGCTTTATCGGTCCACTGGAACGGTCCTTTTTTCATGCAATCTGTTATAGGCGCGACTATGGTGCTAAAATCTCGCACAAATCGAATATAGAAAGTCGCCAACCCGTGAAAACTCCTCACCTCATGAATGTTTGTCGGGATCGGCCATTCCCTAATAGCTCGCACCTTTTCATCGTCCACACGAATGCCTGTGGACGTTACAACAAATCCTAGAAACAATAGGCTGTCAGTTAAAAAACTACACTTCTTCAAGTTGAGGTACAACTTGTTAAGTTGTAGGACCTGCATGTAGCACCTGCCTGAGATGTTTCTTGTGCTCCGCCTCATCCTGGCTATATATCAATATGTCATCGAAATATACTACCATAAATTGGCCAATGAACGGTTTTAGAACTTGATTCATCAAACGTATAAAAGTACTTGGTGCATTCGATAGGCCAAAGGGCATGACCAGCCACTCATACAACCCTTCCTTGGTCTTAAATGCCGTTTTCCACTCATTATCGGGTCGGATACGAATCTGATGGTACCCACTCCTTAGATCTAGTTTAGAGAACACCTTAGCCCCTTCTAACATATCGAGCATGTCGTCCAACCGTGGTATTAGGAACCGATATTTGATGGTAATTTTGTTGATTGCTCGGCTGTCGACACACATGCGCTAGCTTCCATCTTTTTTTGGCGTTAATAATGCTGGTACGGCACATGGCTCATGCTCTCTCTCAAGAGCCCTTACGGATCAATTCCTTCACTTACCCCTGAAGTATCTCACACTCCTTCGGACTCATCCGATAATGAGGGCGATTGGGCATGCTAGCCCCAGGGACAAGGTCTATGTGATGTTGGATGTCCCTCATCGGGGGCAATCCATCAGGTAAATCCTCAGGCCAGACTTCTTTGAATTCGTTTAGCAACAGTTTTAAACTTGGAGGGATGTTTGAGGGTTCCTCTTCCTCGCCCTTCACTACTACAGCGTATACCTCACCGGTTTCCTTGGATTCTTCTATAAAATCCCGAATGGTCAAGAGGAAACTCCCCTCCACTTTAGAGGCTTCAGGGTGGTTCTCTGGTACTATAGAGGCAAGGATTATTTTTCGACTATTCTTGACGAATACGTAAACATTATCTCGTCCCCGATGGGTCGCATCACGGTCCGACTGCCAGGGTCGACCGAGTAACATATGACAAGCTTCCATATCGACCACGTCACAAAGTATTTGATCTTTATAATTTTTGCCAATTGAAAACGAGATAGTGCATTGTTCAGTTACCTTGGTCTCATTCACCTTTTTTATCCAGCCAATTGAGTACGGGGAAGGATGTTTCATCGTTGGTAGTCGTAACTTGTCCACCATCACTCTTGAGACGATGTTCTCGCTATTACCACTGTCTATGATCACATCACAGACCTTTCCATCGACGGTGCACCGAGTACGAAATATATTGTGTCGTTGTGGATGTAATTCCTTTCGTGGGGCATACAGCAATCGCCTCACAACTAGAAATTTACCACAATCCTCGCCCGTCATTTCATCGCCACCTGCTATTTCTTCAGTGATTTGTTCATGTTCATCAAGGCGATGGTCTTCCTCTACGGCCTCATCTTCAGTGCCCCCTTCGTTTATAGTCAAGAGTGCTGCGGGACGTTGAGGACAAGTGTTTGATAAGTGGCCTGGTTGGCCACAGCGGTAACAATTGTTCGACCTTGGCCGAGCATAAGGATTTGGAATCCTACTCGGACTCGATATTGTAGGTGCTGCAAGTTGAGGCCTGGATGAGCCGCTCCCCATATCACGGTTTGCGGTTGTAGGAAGTTGAGGCACTGGGTCTTTTCCTCGTGGCAACACTGGATCCTGTGTGGGACCCGTCGTGGGGGGTCGAGTTGAAAGATATGGACGAGCAGGAGCTCTTACAAGTTGTGTTTCTGCCCTACCCGCCAATTGAACTGCTTCATCTACAGTCCCGACTGGGTACATCTGAACTCGGTCCTGAATTGTAGGTCGCAACCCACCTATAAATCGCGCCACCTTCTGTGACTCAGATTTTGACAGATCGTTTCGTGTAGCCAGCCGTTGAAATTCTTCAGTGTAATCTGTGACTGTTCGATTTCCTTGCCTGCAATTTTAATATTGCTGGAATAATATCTGCTCATAATCACTGGGGAGAAATCGAGATCGAAGAAGACGTCTCATCCGTGGACATGATGAGATGGGCACCTTGTTCTGGCGAGCTCGTGAGAGTTGTAATTGTTCCCACCATGCAGAAGCACCAGATTTTAATTTAAACGCTACCAATTTTACCCTTTTATGATCTAGCACGTCCATGTAATCAAAATATCTCTCTACTTTGGCTAGCCAATCGAGAAAATCTTCTATACGTAATAAACCGTTAAAACTAGGAAGTTCAGCCTTACCTCAATAGTCTCTTTCAGCACGATCTAGATGATCACCTCCATGAATTGGTCATCGGGCAAAACCCTCATTAAGGTCCTCGTCGCTAGAACTTGAATCATCTGGTGTAGCCGTACGGTTTGCCACTGGTAGTGCTCTATGAAAATTGGGGTTGTGTCGTACAGCAACCATGGGTGGTGGAGCCACCACGGGTGGTAGAGCACCGCCTAGGGCTCAGGGCGGAAGTAGCGCATCCGCAAGACGGTCAAGAGTTGCCTGCAACCCTTGCATGATCAACTGACTCTCCCAGTGGAAAGCTTTCATTCTTTCCGAAAGATAACGAATCTTTGGATTACCGTCCACAGGATTTTGATTCATACCTTCGTTGTTTGCCATCGGCGCGAGGGGAATCCTCGCTCTAATACCAATTGACGCAGGGATGAACGTGATGAGGATAACTACTCCGAATCCACGGAGCTTCTCTGGACTCCTCACAGAGACTTCTCGAATCCACGAGAAAAGAAAACAGAAAATAGAAATTAATTCTAATAAATTCGAAATTGATTAATTGATGCATAAAAACGAGTTCACAACCCTTTAAATAGGGGTACCAAGCAATAGGAAAGAAATCAGAATCAAACTACAACTCAAACTCTTAGAATCCACGACTTACTCTAAATAGTAAACTTACTATTTATAGACGGTCGTGATGTCTACTAGCGCGCAAGGTCTTTGGCCAAAAATAGAAAGTGTCCTATTTGGCTTCACCAAACCGTTCTCCTAATTATTCTAAGCTCTTTTCACGTTGGGCGCAACTCCTAAAGCCCGACGGATGAAGAGTTATAATCAAACTAAAACTTACTATTTATAGTAAAAACGAAATTAAAACGGGGAAACGACCATCGATCCAGGGGTTTTTCGCAATTCCGGGCTACATAACCCGGCATAGCAGGGTTGGTTGGCTTCAGTAGCTCGTTCTACCCCAAAATCATATATTTTACGTCAGATAACTCATTCCGGATTGCAAGATACGCCCGATTTAAGGTTCGATGGTCTGGATCACTTCTGTCGTCGACCGGGCCTTTTCTGATCCATCTTGGCCATGTAACTGTCCGCAACCTGCTCTACATCACTGCATTACCCAAAACACCAAGCCTAACTTGTTTGCTTCGAAATACTGATAAACTCAATTTGGCAGTACAGCCAAATTCAACCCAATGTTGTACCGTTAACAGAAACATGAGTTCCAGGAAATTGTACAGCCATAAAAGAAACCAGTGAGGCGAAGGAACATCTAGCAACGCGTTCAATGGCTTTGTGGTGATCATTTTTCCTGATAAAACAAAACCAAACAGGATGCCATCATTCAATAAATCAAGGCAAAACAGCCAATTTTTCAGAGCCCATACCAAGCAGAGCTATATGAGAATTGCAACAATCCACCATCCAAATGTTCTGGCAAAATCAGATCCAGTCCCAAGAGGAATGAGCTGTAAAAAGGGCTTTATCATAATCAAAGCGTCCACTGAGAAGTCTAGATCAACCAGTGTAGACATCACAATAAAACATACCTTTGGATTTTGTGCTCAAGAAAATATTTCAAAAAAAAAATGAAAGTAGCATGGTTATCAAGCAGAACCTGTAGCCACTTACACCAAGTGCAGTTGCATGTGTAGCCCCATGGTTATGAGCCAGGATGGGTTTTCCTGCCCAAAAAAAAACCATTTACCACCTGCCAATTGCAAGCCAAAGTATCCAACCAGCAACCTCATACCCCACTCATATGTCTTGGTGTTAGGAGAAGGGATACAAAGTATCAATAACCCAACTCAAAAGTTCCAAGCCTTAACAGGCTAACATTGGTTATCTCAACAAGATAACACAATTTTAATTTCAAAAGCAATGTTTCTACTGGTCCATGGTGTGTAAGCTACAGGCCTTAAGCTGCCACGTACAATGAAAGAAACTCTACTTGATCCCACTAGGAGCTAGATAAACAGCTTTGGATGGCACCAACTGATTTTTATTGTTGGAAACCGAAGCTATCATTGAAAGAATTCCATGAAATTAAGGAACTCCATACGATAAGTCTACAGCCAGAGACACTGAGCAAAAGCCTAGGACAAAAGGTGTTTGATAACATTCTTGGATGTAAGGGAAGTACAATCTCAAACTCTCAACTTGTCTAAGAAATCCTCGAGTTCTGGAAAAATAAGGGAGCTCACCAAAACTTAGAACCCATTGCCACGGAAACACACATCTATGGAATCAAGCTACGGTTAGTCATAAGCAAGTTGCTTTTAAGCAGTTGTATAGGGAGGCTAATTCCTTCGGATTCTTTAGGTACGGGATCGCTAGGCCTTTTCTTTGCATGAGCACCTCTTCATCCATTGTCCTAATGATATCAGGTTCCTCTTTTCTTCTTATTTGCTATACCATTTTCATTATTGATAAAAGAAGAAGAAGATGATGAAAAAAAAAAAACAGGAGAAAATAAATAAAGAAAGAAAGAAACAAGCAGTGCTAATCTAGCTAAGATTTTAATCTTAAAGACAATTTTAAGAGCCCGGACCTGACATCTAATGGCAAGTTCATCATATTTTTCAACAAGATGTGCAAGAAGAGGTCAGGTATTTTAACACCAGCGTTGTAAGCTAATGCATAAAAAGGTTTAAATGAGATTATGAGAAGGACGGTGAGAGGAATAAAGAATCTCGTGATACCTCTAGAAACTCCAAAATTGCTTAGGATCCCTTTGTCACCATTTAAGGGTATATTCCCTCAGAACAAAAATGTAAAGGCTAACTTGGGTCAGGGAGAAAGAGTAAACAAAGCTACATTAGTGCCGTTAGGAGCCCTAAACCAAGGTCATAGATGTAGTTCTCCTTCACGGTGAACTTAATCGTTTTGCTTTCTTTCTTCTTCCACCTGGGATCTCTCCTTGTTATTCTCTTCCATTTTTAGCCTTCTTTTGGAGTCCGAGAGCTAGCCAAGAGTAAGATTTTGAGGGTCGAGTCTCAAACTCTTTACAAATCAAGACTAAGGTGCAAGATACTTTACCTAGAAGAGAGCACTCTGTTAATAAAGAAAGTATAAATTTTGTTTGCAATTTCATATCAGCTAGCAATGTCACGCCTTGAAAACAATGTCTGAGCCCTTGCCTCCACTCCTGAGGTGCGACTTAGGGATTTTTATTTATTTATTTATTTTTATTTTTTTTGGTACAATTGGTTCAGTAGCATCTCCCCTTAAAAATGATACGACAACAACCAAAACAAGATACCACTATTCAAAATACACACAAGTTTAATTGCATTGTTACATTCCCAAATGAAGACTAAGCAAAAGAGGGAATTGTAATCCGCTACTCACCCAACTTCCTCGACAGGCTAAGGTTTCCTAAAAGGTTAAACAGCGACTGGCGTGAGCATTATAAGCCCAATGGGTACATCTCTAATCACGACAAATGATATAATCAGAATGACCATAATAATCAAGATGTACAAGAAGCTGAATATGAATATCATGATACTAATCATCAATGAGGTGGGGCCATGAATGTAATACATATGAAAGCCATCTTCACCACCTCCCAATACTGTCAACTAGAATGCAACCGGTCATACTTGCTCAAGTGGCTTATCTCTCCTGCCAATACCCGACCTTGTTAGTGAGTATCTGTGCACCATACGCACTCACCACCTAGCTCACCAGTCTTGCCACAACCCGACCTCGTCAGTGGGTTACCTACGTACTCACCCACTCGGCCCGTCGATCGTGTTGTTACCCGACCTCGTAAGTGGGGTACCCATGTACTCACCTACCCGGCCCGTCGATCCTACTATGATGTAGGACAATTAACCACTTGCTCTAAAAGCTCGAACTGATAGAGCATGATGAAGTAATCCATTTATCTCAAAGCCCAAGCCCCAAATCCATGGGTTAGGTGACGCAGGGATAAACGTGATGAGGATAACTACTTCGAATCCATGGAGCTTCTCTGGACTCCTCACAAACACTTCTCGAATCCACGAGGAAAGAAACCAGAAAAATAGAAATAACTTCTAATAAACTCGAAATTGATTAATTGATCATTGATAATTGTCTAATGTGTCTCCTTACACCATTAATATAGAAAAAACTAAACTAAAATTCGTAATTACCAAAAATAGCAAAATTCAAACTCTAATAAAAATCCTAATTCTAATAAAACTCTTCTAAGGCCTAATTTCTAAAAATAAAAATTACAAATAAACTTTCTCTAGAAGAGTCCTAGTATAACTAAAAGTTATTTCTAAAAGGAAAGAAAATCTAAAACTCTAAAAATATTTTTAAAATCGGAATTATTAAAAATAGTAAAAATTTTCTAAAAAATCATTTATGAGCTGAAAGCGCACGTTTTCTAACAAAACAGACAGATGTGACCCACTTTATGGGTCAGTTCACCTCAGATGGCCCGTTTCAGTAAAGATTGATAGGTTGTACGCCCCATAACGATACCCAGATCAAAAGTTATGGTCAATTCACAGTCCATCTTCTTTTGGCTCAACCATGCTGGGAACGTATCTATGACACGTTCTACATCAGACCCCTCCACTTGAAAAAACTCATCCTCGAGTTACGCAAGAGACTTGGCACATGAGTCTGAGATAACTTCTAACGCCGATGTTCATTAGCCCATTTTTTGTATTTGGCATTAAGCTCTTGAGCTGACACAATACATGTACTCATGTTTTCCTTGACTTGACTAATATTGATCAGTTCCTTCACATCTGTCTTCAAGATCTCATATTTTTTTTGATAATGTGGGCAATTAGGCGGACTTGCCCCTGAGACGGGATCAACGTGATTTTGTATATCTCGTATGGGAGGCAATTTATCGGGGGTTCATCGAGCACGATCTCCTTGAACTCCTACAAAATTAGCTTCAAATATTCTGAGATATTCACAGGCTCCATATATTCTTTCTTTTCAACTAATGGATATATATGTCTTGTTTCCTCAGATTGTTTGACAAAAGCCTGTTCAATTGTGAGAGACTGTTCCTCAACTTTAAAAGTCTTGGGTTGGTTCTCCCTTCTCATAGGGCCGAGGATAATCTTTTTACCATCTTTAATAAAGATAAATAGGTTATCCCGATCCCTATGTGTAGCATTAATATTATTTTGCCAAGGTTGACCAAGTAACATGTGGCAAGCTTCCATATCGACCACGTCACACATTACTTCATCCATATAATATTTACAAATGGAAAAAGATATACGACATCGTTCAGTTACCTCTGTTTTGTTGATCTCCTTGATCCATCCAATCATATATGGAGATAAGTGTCTTTCTGTTTTCAGTTGTAGCTTTTCTACCATTATTTTCAATACGAAATTCTCATCGCTCCTGACATCGATGATCACATTGTAGACTGTTTTGTATGCAGTGCACCTTATTCGAAAGATATTGTCTCGTTGTAATTTTATTTCTACCTTTGGCATGTGTAACGGCTTCCTCATAATCGAAGTGGTGGCCTGTGATTTACCATCATCTGATGGTGCTTTGTAGAAATTGGGGTTGTGTCGTAAAGCGGCCACAGGCGATTGAGCATCACTTTGAGCTTGGGGCGGAATTAGCGCATCCGCAATACGGTTGAGGGTTGCCTGCAGCCCTTGCATGGTCAACTGACTCTCCCGGTGGAAAGCTTTCATTCTTTCTAAAAGATAACGAATCTCCGAATCACCGTCCACAAGATTTTGATTCATACCTTCATTGTTTGCCATCGGCCCGAGAAAAATCCTCACTCTGATACCAATTGATGCAGGGATGAATGTGATGAGGATAACTACTCCGAATCCACGGAGCTTCTTTGGACTCCTCACAGAGACTTCTCGAATCCACGAGGAAAGAAAGCAGAAAAACAGAAATAAATTCTAAGAAACTCGAAATTGATTAATTGATCATTGATAATTGTCTAATATGTCTCCTTACACCATTAATATAGAAAAAATAAATAAACTAAAATTCGTAATTACCAAAAATAGTAAAATTCTAACTCTAATAAAAATCCTAATTCTAATAAAACTCTTCTAAGGCCTAATTTCTAAAAATAAAAATTACAAATAAACTTCCTCTAGAAGAGTCTTAGTATAACTAAAAGTTATTTCTAAAAGGAAAGAAAATCTAAAACTCTAAAAATATTTAAAAAAATTGGAATTATTAAAAATAGTAAAATTTTTCTAAAAATTCATTTTGAGCTGAAAGCGCACGTTTTCTGATGAAACGGACAGATGTGACCCACTTTATGGGTCAGTTCACCTCGGATGGCCCGTTTCAGTAAAGATCGATAGGTTGTACGCCCCATAACGATACTCGGATCAAAAGTTATTGTCAATTCACGATCCATCTTCTTTTGGCTCAACCATGCTGGGAACGTATCTGTGACACGTTCTACATCATTAGGTCATTGGCCGAACCCTCCTCATAGGCCCCGAATCCATGGGTTCTGCCTCATACGGGCTCTAAATCTATATGTTCCGTGGGCCACCCACCCTTAGTGTGCCCTTGCTTCCCACAGGCCACCCCACTTGAGCTCAGTGTGAAAATAGCTTTATTAATCACCCCCGGTGAAAAGTCTCGTGCATGAGACCTCCTGCTTTGATACAAATTTGATGCAGGACAATTAACCACTTGCTCTAAAAGCTCGAACTGATAGAGAATGATGAATTAATCCATTTATCTCATAGCCCAGGCTCCAAATCCATGGGTTAGGTACTCGGCCGAACCCTCCTCATGGCCCCCAAATCCATGGGTTCCACATCACACGAGCCCCAAATTCATGGGTTCTATAGGCCACCCACCCCGAGTGTGCCCCTGCATCCCACAAGCCACCCCACTCAAGTATGGTGTAAAAATGCCGATGTATTATGCTACTACCTGACCTCATCAATGGAATACCTAGGTACTTAGCACCTTTTCAAGGTATTTTTCCTGTGATAACCAAATCCTGCTCATCTTCCTGTCTCTATGAATATTTATGCCAAGAATCCTCTTTGCAGTCCCCAAATCTTTCATCTCGAATGTCCATGATAACTGAGTCTTTAGTACATTAATTTCAAACATATCATGACTGGCGATCAACATATCATCAACATACAATACTAGGATGATGAATTTTTCATCACTCAGTATCTTGTAATTGACCAATGATCATATTTACTCTGAGTAAATTTCTGACTCAACATGAAATAATCAAATTTTTTATACCACTACCTAAGCAATAGTTTCAGGTCGTACAACAACCTCATTAACCTACAAACTTTTTTCTTTACCCTTTTAATTTTGTAGCTCTCTAGTTGCTTCATATAAATCTGCTCTTCCAACTCCCCATGTAGGAATAGAGTCTTGATATCTATTTGTTCTAACTCGAGATCGTATTGGTCAACCAGCGCCAACACGAATTTGATACCGGTACGAATATCTCTGTGAAGTCAATTCCTTCTCTCTAAGCATAGCCCTTCGCTACCAATCTAGATTTATATCTATTCTATTTTCTTTTAAATAACCATTTGCATCTGATTGCTTTTCGTCCAAATGAAAGCTCCACCAGCTCCCATGTGTGATTTTTGTGCAACGAGTCTATCTCATCATCCATAGCCGCCTTTCACTTTTCTGCATCAGGCTCATTGAGAGCCTCCAGAATAGTAGACAGGTATCCCTCATCTGTAATGGTGGCATATGCAATATTAAAGTCATCTATATATCTTATCAGTAACCTACGATCACGCGGTGGGTTTCTTCTCACAGGTGATTGCTCCACCTGATCATGTACCTCTGTCTACGCATTTGTCTCTGCCTGAGTATCATCTGTGTCAATTTAGACATCTACGGTTAACCTTTCAGGTTCTTCTTGCTCCTCCTGATCATTCTTGCGGAATAAGGAGCTTTCATCGAATTTGACGTCACGGCTAGTGATGACCTTGCGAGTGACATTGTCGATTAACCTATAACCTTTCACATCAATACCATAGCTAACAAAGATATACTTTCTGGCTCTATGGTCTAGATTATCTCTATCAACTGACAGTACATGAGAATAAGCCTCACAACCAAATATGCGCAAATCTGGGTAGTTCAGCTTATGGTCACTCCATACTTCCTCTGAAATTTTACATTCAATTGTTGTAGAATGAAACCGGTTTACCAAATAGCAGGTTGTGTTAACAGCCTCTGTCCATATGTCCTTACCCAACGCAGCATTACTTAAAATGCACCTGCCCCTCTCCAAGAGAGTCCGATTCATTCGCTTAGTCACACCCTTTTGTTCAGGCGTATGTCGTACTGTGTTGTGCCTAATAATCCCTTCATCCTTGCAATATTCATCAAACTCAGTAGAAGTGAATTTTTCACCATTGTCAGTCCTTAAAACCTTTATTTTTCGCCATGAATGTTTTTCCATCATTGTCTTCCATTATTTGAATATGGTGAAAACTTCAAATTTATGTCTTATGAAGTAAATTTAAACTTTTCTGGAGTAGTTGTTAATGAATAAAATAAACCATGACAACTCTTAAATGAAAACCTTTGGCAATGGCCCCCATACGTAAAAGTGCAAATAATCAAGCACTCCCTTACATATATGTTTTCATATTTTAAAAGATAGTCTATATTGTTTATCATATATACAATGCTCGCATATATCTAAATCAGAATTTTTAAAAGTTGGAATCAAACAACGATCAACTAGTACCTTCATGCCCCGCTCACTTATGTAGCCCAAATGAGCATGTCACATACGTAGGGACGTGGAATTTGCAATAGCTATTGTCGCTCCCTGTTGAAGTATTCTCAATCAACCTATAAAGGTTACCATGCCTTTGCGCTCTCATGATCACGAGTGCCCCTTTTGAAACTTTAAGGACATCATCAATATCAGTGAACTTGCACCCTATAGCATCGAGTGCACCTAGAGAAATCAGATTTTTCTTCATATTAGGAACACGCTTGACATCAATCAAGATATAATTCATCCAATCAAATATCTTGATGCTCACCGTACCAATAGTCATAACATTACGGGCATTGTCATTGCCCATAAAAACTTATCCACCATCGCATTCTTTGTAACTGGCAAAACAACTCTGATGATGACTCATGTGGTATGATGCTCCTGTGTCAAGTATGTACTCATTTTTATGATTATCGTATAAGTGACCAATCATGGAAACAGACAGAACATCACCACCACTTGTCTCTTCATCAGATGTGACAACATTGGCGTCCTTGGAAGAAGCCACTAAATTTTCTTTCTTTGCTTCAAGATTTTTACAATCCTTCTTCATGTGTCCACACATCCCACAGTTCTAGCACTTTAATTTTTCTTTGTCCTTGCCCTTGGATTTAGATCTAGGTCTAGAAGATTTTGTACCTCGCTCAAAATCTCTACCCCTCGTAATCAGTGCATCGGAAGATGTTCACATATCGCCGTTTAGCTTTCTCATGGCCTTCCCTTAAAGGATTAAGATAACGGTGTTGACACTCAAGATTTTATTTGCGATACACATCGTGTCCTTAAATGACTCATAAGATGCATGAAGAGAATTTAAAAATATACATGCATGTTCCTCATCTTTGACTGCTTCCTCCATATCCAGCAATTTACACATAAATTTATTAAAGTTGTTGATGTGGGCTTCCAAATCTCCACCCTCTGCTATCTTGAAGGTATAGCGCTATAGCTTCAAGCATAGGCAATTTTCAGATGACTTTTTCACATATATGTTCTCTAACTTCGCCCACAAACTAGCTGCAATTTTCTCCCTCAAAATATTATAGAGAACCTCATCCGTGAGACATAAACGGATGGAGGTTAAAGCATTACTATCAAGGGTTTTCTATTCTTCATCTTTCATAGTAGATTTCTGCTCCTCATGAGCCTCAATCTCGCCTTGCTTAGTTAATAAGCTAATCATCTTAACCTTCTATAACTCAAAATTATTTTTGTTTGAGTACTTCTCAATATTAAACTTGGCCTTACCCATTATAGTTAATCCTTTATATTTAGATCTGTGCCCCAACGATTGCTCCGATACCACTTGTTGGTATTTGTGCTGCGGAATCACACAGATATGGATCTAGAATAGCAATCCAAGAGCACCAAGTAAACACAAAGATTTAATGTGAAAAACCCTTACGGAAAAAAACTGCGGTATAAAGTAACAGAAATTTCACTATGAAAGCACAGATTACAAAGATAGAGAACTTACCCGACTTGAGCAATCCTCAAACCTCACCTTTCTCACTCCTTGAAACCCTAGAGCCCCTTTTTAAAAACCCTAGAACTCTTTTAGAAAACTTAGAATACCTTTAGAATCCTCTCTCAATACATATACAACCATTTATATAGTTTTATAAAGAAGTCAAAACGGAATAGGAAACAAAAAACGCAAAATCTGCATTTCGTAGAAAATCAGCATAAAACCTTCGATGACGTCGAACTAGTTTCAATGTCAAGGAAAAATGACAAAATATGTCCAGCGAGCAGGGGTGAATATTCGAAATAAATTCGATGGCATCGACTAGATTCGATGACATCGAAGCTGGTTCAATGTCATGAAACCCTCCTTGACAAGTTGAAGACATCTGTCAGCAACACATCCGGAGCATCTTGAGCCCAAATGAGATGATCATCTAGGGCATCCATTACCAAAAACA
Organism: Magnolia sinica; assembly: GCF_029962835.1. Taxonomy (NCBI): domain Eukaryota; kingdom Viridiplantae; phylum Streptophyta; class Magnoliopsida; order Magnoliales; family Magnoliaceae; genus Magnolia; species Magnolia sinica. The sequence continues at coordinate 94,299,721 of NC_080578.1, forward strand.
AAACTAAACTTGGCATGATCTGAATGTATAGCCATTCCAATTATCAATAGGCTACAAGTATTAGGGTTTCAACATTGTAAATTCCTAATTATGAATTCACTATTGTAAAACCCTAATTAGGGTTTCAATATTGAAGATGCTTGATCTCAAGAGAAAGAATGAGTGTCAGATCGAGATCAAGAGAGAGCCTGAGAGAGGGAGACCAAGAGTGCTTGCCTAAAAGAAGGAGAGAGGGAGACCGCTTGCTTGGTAGGAGAGAGAGCGTCATGGTGGGTAGCTACTGGAGTTAAAACAGAAGGTGGTTCTATTGGGAAGATGAGTTATGCGGAGTTGTATAGAGAGAGATGATGAGTTCATTGAGATTCGGGTGCGAGAAGTCAGTGAGAGAGTGGGGGTGGGGAGATAAGGGTCGTAGGGTTTTTTTTCTCTATATATAGGGACCCTTTGCCAACACTCGAGTTTAGTTGGCGCTAGTAAAGGGTTGCCCCCAAATGTTGGCAAAGACCCATTTTCCTAGAATGTTACTATAAAGTTATTGAAGAAGATTGCCCATGAAGCTCGCGAGTGTATTGTGAAATAAAAGAGATGAAAAGTATTGGAGCTTATTGCATCTAATGGCATAACCGTAGTCATTTTACGTGAAAGTGTGTGTTTATGTCATCGATTTGATGTTATGGGTCTACCTTGTAAACATGTCATTGTCGTAATCTTAATGGTATGAGAAAATATAAAAGACTATTACGTGTCATACTACACAGTTGACACATGTAATAAGTTGTATGACAAATCGATCCACCTAATGCTAGATTCTAGAAGTTAACCCTAGTCGATGACAATGTGTTACCACCTAAATGTCAACGTTTCCTTGATCGACTGCAGAAGTTGCGAAAGTTACAGATCCGTAGTCAGGATGAGACTAGCTTGATATCGTTGCAAACAATCAAATGCAATCACTGTTAAAGTCTCAAACACAACGGGTGAACATGCATGGCTACTCATTTAAATCGTTATTCATGACTACTCGTTTAAATCATTTATCACATGTACAGGTGCACCGTTGATGCTGACCTTTTTTTAAGCATGTCACTAGTTGTATGTTTGTGATTATTGAATCTTTAAATTTTTTGGAGAAGTTATACATTTTGCATGGGAGATATGAACATTTTGTTGTTATAGGTAGGTCATTATTCAACCTCTAAACATAATCTTATTTGGTCATATGTTATAAATGATGTATGAAAAAAATACTTGTGTGTGTTGGAGAAAATTATGAATACTTATTGGAATGTTAGATTAATAAAATGCTGATTGGTTATGTTTGTATTTGCTACCTTATCTTACAATATGGTTATGTTTATATATTTTATTATTGTATTTACTCACATTATGGTTTTGTTTACTTACCTTATTATTATAAATTTATAATCACTACTTTATTGAGATGAACAGAACTTTCCCGAAGCGACTTTGCTCATGTGGAGCAGGGCTGATGAATGTTTTCTTAGCAAAGACCACTACTAATTTTGGAATATACTTTTACAAATGTCCAACTGAAGTGGTAAGTAATAACATATTTTTAGTTAATATCAATGGTTCATTTATACTTTTTATTTTTATTTGTCCAGACTAATGACAAAAATACAATGGTGATTTTATATGGGATGAAATGTTTCCCTTCCCTTTCTCTCCATCATATGCTTTTACTTTTGGTGAAACTACGTCTAGATCACTTTTTAAAATGACGTGTTGGAATTTTGCAACACAAGTGGTGGATGAAGAAGAATCAATCAATATCTACTTAGATATGTTGATAATATGCTATGAATGGTATATGGCGCATGTGTGTATTGTGTACTTTTAATTGTGGTTATTTTCCTACTGTTATTTGTCTTTATTTCTTTTAATCTACTTTTTTAATGACTCTATTACAAATGATATAATTCTGCAATACTACTGTTAGAATTTAGTTGAATGTTATATATGTCAGCTTGTAGTGGCTTTATAGATTCAGCTTTTAGTGACTATATACACCCAGCTAATAGTTTTGATGCGTTGGTTTCATATCTGATATAATGCATTTTCACTGTGTAGTTTGTTCATATAATGCCTTCTCTTAGATGTGTGGGAAGTCGATTAAGGTCTTCATTAGAATATTTCAATGGAGATGCAAGCCTTAATAAACATCCAATAATTATTTTCTACTTGAAACTTTATCATTTAGGTTTGATGGAACGTGCGGGCTGCTCATTAGTTAGTTTGATTGTATGTGTATGAATCAACCATCATTTATATTTGATTGGATTGAATATATAGGCTATGCATTCAGATTTGATTGGATGTATATGTTGTTCATTAGATGGTTTGATTGGATGTATACGAATCAACCATCATTCAGGTTTAATCAGAAGTATACACTTTAATCAGAAGTATACAGTATGTTTCGGTTTGATTGGATATATAGGTTGTACATTCAGGTTTGACTCAATGTACACATTGTGCATTGGATGGTTTGATTTGATGTGTATAAATCAAACCATAATTCAGGTTTAATTGGAGGTATAGACTATGCATTTAGGTTTGAATAGATGTGTACCCTAGTTATTCAGGTTTCATTGAATTGTGTTATATTACCTTTTTAATAGGAGTAGGTTCTGATAACTTGTCTTTTATGTTTGATTTATATGACAAGCCAAAGTAATTTGATGATCATGACGTGGTAATTTGATAATCATGATGTGCCAGCAGAAACAACTGGCCATTCATTCAGGTCAGATTTGATATATTTACTCACTAATTCAAATTTGATTGAATGGTTAATTTGACTAAACAATCAATGATGTTAATTCAAATCTTCATGTGTACGTTGTTCATTCAAATTTCATTGAAAATGTAGGCTATTCATTGGATGATTTAATTGGATATGTAGGAAGTTGATTCAGGTATATTAAATGAGTGATGAGCAGGTTGTTCATACAAGTTAGGCCCTGTAATATGTTCATTCAGGCTCCATTGGATGTGCAGTCTGTTCCATCAAGTTGAAGGCTTTAATGCCACTTTTCCATTTCCCAACATCAATCAAAGTTAAATAGATAGTATTTTCAATATCTTTTTAAAAGATACATGACTACCAATGAGTATTTAAAAATGCATTAAAAAATGGCATTAAAGCAAGCGGGTTTTTATAAAAACCACTACTTGTTTCAAGGCAAAATAGCATATTATTTAATACTCTTAAAGAGCCATTGTTGAAACGCAGTCACTCAGAAATCGTACACCCAGCATATATAAACTCAACTTAAACCGTTCAAATTGTCGTGTTCTTATATAGTTCGGCATCCAAAAGTCACTGTTTGAATTTTTAACGATCCTAACAACTGATCAATAGGAATTTATTGGTTTAACATAGACCATTGATTATTTTTCCTCTCGAATGGCCATTAATGTCCACTAATCAACCACTTAGTAAATCAAAGAAGTGTAATTTTCTGATCACGGGCCATCTAAATTAGGAGTAATAATTTGAACGGTTTAATTTGAATTAATTATACAGTATGCATAGAATTTCTAAGTGCATGCGCATCAACAATATACAGAGTATAAAAGTTTTCCCATCCTCCTGTAGTAAACGACGGACAGAAGCTGAGTTGGAGTCTCTTGTCCATTTCCACATAAAAGTTTGCTAAAATACAACTCAAGGATTTATTTTATTTTTTTCGACTGTAGCCGTTGGATCTTATGTCATGTTGGGCATAGAATAAGCTTATCTTCCTTAGTGCTGCACGTGGGGCCCACCTGATTGTCAGCAGATCACCCACCATGAAATTTGGATGCCCAAAAAAAATCAGGCTAACCCAACCATCATGCCCAATTTATAGGCTTTTTTTTTTTTTTTTTTTAAACATGGCTGTCTGTTGTTTTCTTTGGTGGGCCTACTGCATTTTTAATACGCCATCCAACGCGTGAATCACGCGATCCCCACCTTGATGATGAGATTATGAAAAACCAGACGTATACCATAGATTAAGAGAAATCTCCAAATTCAACGGTGGCTCACCTGATGGTTGGATCATCCTGATTTTTAGAAATTCCAGATTTCACGGTGGGGATACCTATTGGATGACATAAACATAACCAGGTGGGCCCCACAAGCGGCACTTAGGGCCCGTTTGGCCGGGCGGATTGGAAGGGATTGGATGGTATTGGAAGGGATTGGAAGTTAAATCGCGGGATTGGCCAGGCATGCCAAACTGACTGGGTGACCTAATCCTGGGATATAGCAATTCCATGCATCTTAAGACAATCCACTGATAGCACCATCATTACCTTTAAATCTCATCTAATCCATCATAATTCATTCAAATTTGCCTGGAACGTGTTTGGTTTGAGGGATTGGAAGGGATGGGAAGGTTTAATCCCGGGATTGGCCGGGCGTACCAAACAGACTCGATATAGTAATCCTGGGATATAGCAATCCCATGGATCTTAAGACAATCCACTGACAACACCATCATTACCTTGAAATCCATGCCATCCACCCCGCCAAACGGCCCCTTATAGTATAGGCTTATTTTAGGTTGGACGGAAACATTTCTCACTAAAGGGACTCATAGGACACCAAAATCATTACACCTACGTACATCCAGCTGCAGGTTAGCTTAACATACAACCCATCACGCCACACAGTGATATTTGACTGGTGGAAAAGGTAGGCCACACTTGTAAAAATCACCTAACACAATCAAGGTGGCTTCATCGGGAGTAATTTAATACTCTGGCGTGATGCTTGATATACATATACTTAAAAATTGAATGATGGCATACATTAATTTAAATTAAACTCACTATATTAAGGAACCTGCGGTTGTTTAAGTCACTGTCCAAACGTCAGATTGTTTGAAAAGATACTATCCTTTGATTGGTGGGGCACTCGTTTAATGAAATAGGACCATGGGAAGCTTCTTGATTTTAACTGTCTAATAAATGTGTATCTTCCTGGCCGTTAAATAATCAAGTGTAATTTGTTGTTCATGTTACATATAACCTGGGACCCATATTTTTTTTACGGTTTCATTTATTTAAGCAATTCTTTGTTAATAGCTAAGCGCATGCGTATCATCGGTCACGTTTTACTAGAGTATTAAAGTTCTTCTTTTACTTTGTCAAAAAATAGATGAAGATACTTTAATGTAGTTTGGATATTTTAATAACTAAAAGATGTAACGATTGTTTCACATACGGCAAGTAGTCCTGAGTGGAGGAATGAAGTGAAATGGTAGTCCACTAGCTGGGCAATGTCCTATCTGTCAAGGGAAATTTCAGGAATTGGGACCCACCATAGATAGGGCACTGGTTTTTCTGTAAGGTGATCTTAACCGTTACAAACAATGACCTGAAGGTAACCATTGATCATTTTAAGATCCTATCTGTTCATAGATCTAACCAACAGGATCTTTTGTGGTAACTCATGCTCTAGGGAGCCTATCCATCGTTAGAAATACCTCTTGAACGGTTAAGATCGTCCATAAGCACGGCCCCATCTAGTGGATTAAGAATTCACTTAATAGTCCGCGGACTACGAGACGTCTCCTCCCAATTTTATTGAAAGCCAAAAAGGTCCCTTTCACGTGTAGGCAATTAAAAGCCCAGAAAAGTTTCATCTGTAAATACCACCATCCTCGACCAGTGGTATGAACCATATATACTCGGGTTCTCATTACGGATAAGTGGGGCCCACGTTTAAGTGATCTAGACGGTTTATCCTTTGTGCGTCAGAGCGGATGGAGCAATCCCAAAAACATCTCCGAGATCGGAAGATCCTACCGTCAAAAACTATCGAATTCTCTTTTTTAACTTGTTATTTGCAGGCCACGAATTGAGAGGAAAAAAAAATGGTCCTATGTGTAGCTTGTTGGGGAACGGTCCATCTACAGTAATACCTGCGACCAATGGTCTAGATCAATGAATCATTGAGCCCACTTGTACAAACTCGAAACTTGTGGATGTTGAGCATATCCTGAGGCCGAGGACCAATCAAATTTTCTTCCCCATCGAGAGGATGAGGATCCTATATCATTCCTGAGGATTCGTGTATAATTCCGCAGGATCCAATCATCTTCCCCAATCAGACCTTCAGCTCAGTACCGATATGTGGGCCCCACTTATCGATGATCCATACCGTTGATCCGATGTGCTCCGAGATGGATATACCATGCCCCCAAAAATCCCACAGATTGGAAACTAGCATCAACCCATCGTGTGTACTTATCAATCAAATGTCTTCAGTATCCACCTGCCCCAGAGGAAGGGTGAAGACCATCTAATGAATAGAACTTTTGGTAAATCCTCCATCCGGGGCAGGTCGCACCAGACCCACTTCCTCGATTGTCAATCCATGGGCCTCACTTGTTCAAAATCAACGTTCCAAACTCCTTCAAGGTTCTTCATTTTACGTATATAATGCAGACAGACCCAAAGCAATCTAAAACATCAAGATAGCAATAACATAAGAGTGCTTCCTCACCTTCTCCATGGAGCTTTGGTCCCTCATCTTCCTCTCCATCTCCCTCCTCCTAGCTGCTGTTGGATTCCTGTTCAACCTCCCAAACACCATCATCAAGAACAGAAAAAAACTCCCACCTGGTCCACCCACAATTCCCATATTGGGCAACATCCTATGGCTGAGAAACTCTCCCCTTGATCTGGAGCCCATCCTCCCACATGTCCACGCCAAGTACGGCCCTATCGTCACCCTCCAAGTGGGCCAGCAGACCCTTATCTTCATAAGATCACACTCCTTAGCCCATCAAGCTCTCATCCAGAAAGGATCCACTTTCTCCGATCGACCTCCGGCGGTCGAAGCCCGTCGCATCATAACCTGCAACCAACACAACATCAGCTCATCTACCTACGGCCCGCTCTGGCGTCTCCTACGACGGAACCTCATGTCTGAAATCCTCAACCCCTCGCGCCTTAAATCCTACGCTCCAGGCCGCAAGTGGGTCCTCAGCTTGTTGATCGAACGGCTTAGATGCCAGGCCGAGTCGGGTAAGCCCGTCCATGTCATGGAGAGCTTTCAGTACAGCATGTTTAGCTTGCTCTTGCTTATGTGTTTTGGCCAAAAGCTCCATGAAAGTGATGTGAAAGAGATCAAAGCTGTGCAGCAGCGCTTGCTCTTGAGTGCTTCTGCCCATTCCATCTTCACTTTCTTGCCAATGCTGGGAAAGATTATCTTTCGAAAGCAGTGGAACAATGTCTTGGCGATACGCAGAAGACAGGAAGAGCTTTTCATCCCTCTCATAAGAGGGCGGAAAGATCGAAACAAGCCACATGAAGAGGGAAGCCTTCCCTTTTCTTACGTTGATTCCCTCATTGAACTCGAACTCCCCGAAGAGGGAGGGAGAAAGCTTACTGAAGGTGAGATGGTGACCCTTTGCTCGGAGTTCCTTAATGCAGGGACGGACACAACGTCCACATCACTACAGTGGATCATGGCGAACCTGGTGAGGCATCAGGATGTGCAGGCCAAGCTGGTGGAAGAGATCGAGCAGGTTGTCGGGGATGGACGAGAAGACATTGAAGAGGAGGATTTGCAGCGGATGTCATATCTGAAGGCAGTGATCATGGAAGGACTGCGGCGGCACCCACCAGCCCACTTCGTGCTGCCGCATGCAGTGTCGGAGGAGGTATTATTGGAGGGGTACACAATACCAAAGAATGCGACTGTGAATTTCATGGTGGCGGAGATGGGGTGGGATGGGAATGTGTGGGAGGACCCAATGGAGTTCCGGCCGGAGAGGTTCTTGGGAGAGGGAGAGGCAGTGGTGGACATAACAGGGAGTAGGGAGATCAAGATGATGCCGTTCGGGGCAGGCCGGAGGATATGTCCTGGGCTAGGGCTTGCAATGCTTCATGTGGAGTATTTTGTGGCTAATCTGGTGAGGGAGTTTGAATGGATGGCTGTGGGAGGAGAAGAAGTTGATTTGGCTGAGAAGCGGCAGTTCACTGTTGTTATGAAGAATCCTTTGAAGGCTTGCATCACTCCAAGGAAGAAATAAAATAGCCAAGTTCTTGTTATAAAAACAAATGTAAAACAGAGCTTTGTTCTTGTTTTCAAACTCAGAGATCTCAATTAATAAAAAAAACAATTGTAAAACAGAGCTGAGTTCTTGTTTTCAAACTCACAGATGTCAAAGAAAAGACAAATGTAAAACAGAGCGGATTTCTTGTTTTCAAATTCAAATATCTCAATGATCTGCTTTATGTGGTGGCCCATCCAAGAAGTGGGTCATTCTAGTAAAGAGACAAGATCTGCTCGTCCAAGTGGTTGGATCATTCTACTAAGAGGCCGGAACAAATCAGCAAATTCACCGAGTGGAGAGTCAAGGTCAGCAAGCCCTCTTCAACAACATGGTGAAACAAATAGATATTTCAAGATGGTGAATATGGAGAGGCTTGCCCTTGTTATGCCATACATGATGATCCAGGCCATTTATCTAAAAGGTTCCGCCATGTGGTAGCTAGTCCCACTGGTCAGACATCTTCACCATCTGTACCAATGCGAATCAGTAAATGTTTTTCTAACTCCACTTAGTAGACTGAGATGTCTGTTGAGGAGATTATTTTCCATGTATCACATACACAATGGGACAGCATAGATGAACAGAATGAATAGCACTTGGTGGGCTGAAGGGTCAGGCATCTACTATGTGCCCAATCACAGGATGCTTGGTCACCCCTTTTCTTAATCTGAACCTCTCATATTTTTCATCTTTTTTTTTCCCAGAAATAAAAAACAAAACTGCAATCTCACTAAAGAGATATTATTGGAATACTTTGAAGGGTGTACAAATCCTGTACCTGCTATTAGTCTTTACACATTTAAAACAATGGAAGAGCATGTATAGGCAAACAGCATCATCACTGAAATTAGTACAGCATCTCAATTGCACCAGGTAAAATACAAAACCTTCTAGGAAGAAATCCTAAATGCTCGCCGTCTGACTGAACATAAATGCTACCGCTGCTCACAACTTCTTCCACCTCGATCGAACGTACACTGTAACAGCAACGGCATCCCATAGAGTATAAGTGTGAAATCAGATACGTGAATTCAATGGCGTGAATCAATTCTAAGTAATGTTGTCAAATTGCATATGCGATCGCACTTTTTCTTTTTCTTTTTTGAAAAATGAAAAAATGAAGAAAAAAAAAAAGAGGAAAATTTTGAAAATTTTTCTTAAAAAATGGAGAAAACTTGACTAGTTAGTACAAGTGATTGGATAACTTATTTTACTTATTTCATTATAGTTTGACTGTTTCATTGAGTAATATATTTAATTACATATTATATTTACATAAATTTTAATAAAACAATCAATTTACATAAATTTTAATAAAACAATCAACAAGCTACATTAAAAGAGAATTAATTATTAAAAATTTCAAACATAAAATTTGTATTGATAAATGGATAACTAGAAACAACTTACAAATTATAAGCTGCAACTTACGACTTAATGTACAAATACAATTTACAAAAAAATAAATAAATAAATAAATAAAAGAAGAAGAAGAAGAAGAAGAAGAAGAAACACAACTTACAAAATATAAAAATAAACATACTAACATAGACTACTAATACAATAAGTCCAAGAAAAAGAATCTAAGTCTAAGAATGAGTGAGTGAGAAAAAGAGAGAATGTAGGGGGGAGAGAGAGAGAGAGAGAGAGAGAGAGAGAGAGAGAGAGATGAGAATAAACCAATGAATGAATGAATGACAACTAAAAGAAAAAGAACAAGAATAAATGAATATTACTAAATGAATTGAATGAATGAATGAATGAGAAATAAAACTATAAAAGAAATAGGAAGAAGAAATGAAATGATCTTGATGGTATTCTTGAATCTTGAACTTGGATGGTTGAACACTTGAACTTTCAACTTTGAAAGAATGAATGACAACTAAAAGAAAAAGAACAAGAATAAATGAATATCACTAAATGAATTGAATGAATGAATGAGAAATAAAACTATAAAAGAAAAAGGAAAAAGAAATGAACTGATCTTGATGGTATTCTTGAATCTTGAACTTGGATGGTTGAACACTTAAACTTTCAACTTCAAATTCGAAGTTCGAACTTGGTGGTATTCTTGAATCTTGATCTTGGATGGAAAATGAAAAGTAAATGCAATAGAGAAACTTTTAAGCCTTGAAACTTGAAAGCGTAGTCTTATACAAAGATTAGAGTGAGAGGGAAGAAGTAAAAGAGAGAGAGCTTGAGATTGTAACTTTTAGTAACAAACAGGAGAGCTACCTCTGGATATTGTATGTTTATTGGGGATTCCTTTTTTTTTTTTTGGAAAGATGAAGCAAATTTATTAGGGCCAAATAGCCACACACACACACACAAAAAGAAGAAGAAGAAGAAGAAGAAGAAGAAGAAGAAGAAAAGAAAAGAAGAGGAAAAGGAAAAACAGAACAACTAACAAGATAAAGAAAAAACAACCGAAACAAAAGGACAAATATACAAGCCAAACCCCCTAGAAAGGAAACCCAAAAAAGGGAGCTCGGGTCACCCACTCTAAAATATACATCAAGACCTGATTGAGAACCGTTAAGTGTTGTAGAACTCTGGTTTTGGAAGCAATGATTGTTTCAACCAGATAGCCCACAGCAGAGCCAGCAAGACCAACCTCCATTTGGTACGGGCCTAACTGTGAGCTCTTCTGAAGGTTCTCAACTGTGAGCTCCAACCCACCAGCCATGCAAAAGTCATTTCATCGAGGGGAGGGATTGGCCTGAACAAAGGGGATATTCATCTCCGTGTATAACCTTGCAATCCTCAGAAAATTATCACATAACATCCTCTCTCCAACCTAGACACCTTGCAACGTGTAGATGTAGAATCAAAATAAATAATTTGTGGGTAGAGCCAAAGAGTGTGAACTGTACAAGTTATCAATAATGTTGATTAAATGAGGGAAGGGGTTCCAATGCATAGAGAGGACCATTAGAGAAGTAGCAATAAAAACGATGGAAGCCACTATTTATTTATTTATCCATTTACATTTACTATTTATTTCATATCTATTTTATACCAGATATCAGTACTATATGTATGAGAAATGATCTCATTACTAGGCATTGGATACTTGGCAATAGCAGGTTCTGGAGGAGAGGCTAAAAGCTGGGGATAATACACATCATAGTAAAATAGTAGTTGCCACTTTTAAGGGCTCATAAAGGTATTCAATAATGGTAATGGTGGCCATAATGGCTACCACCATTACTATTTGGATGTGGGCCGTAACAGCTGTTAAAGACTTTTTTTTTCTTTCTTTTTTTCTTTTTTTTTTTTTTGAAAACAAAAACCTTTTTGGCCGCGTAACGGCCTGTTACAGGCCATTTTTCCGCAACGGCCGTTACGTAACTGTTTTTTAATACCTGCCATAGTAGGAATTATTGGAGGTAAGGATTGACGATGTTCATTACTTTTGGACTAACCTTATGCCATCCCTCTATATCAAGGGATGTGAAATTGTGTCTTTTCTCTATATCTTTTTAACTATTTTTCTGAAACTTAGCTATTACTCAAGAGAAAAAGAAGAATGTGATTAGAACTGCATATGTAACAAGGAAAATCATCATCATCATCATCTAAGCCTTATCCCAATTAATTGGGGTTGGCTACATGAATCTTGTTCCACCATCCACTATGTAGCAAGGAAAATGATAATTACAAACAGAATATGCTATAGAACAACGTCTAAAGCAAGAGAAAATACCTTCTTGAACATACATTCTTTTCTGAAAGGTGTGTACCTTTGTACAGCTTGTGCAGCTTAAGAACAAAGTCATACCACTTAAAGTCCTGAAGAATCACGACCTGAAACATGCAGTATAATGCAAGATTGAAATCTAAAGCAAAAGCATTTCATTATGCCATTGCATAATCAGTATCATTGTCACAAAAAAGGAGATCTGTTAAGCTCACATATACCTGCTCCCGCTGTCACAATTGCCAGCCTGGCAAACATGTGGGACATCCAAGCCATACATCACTTGATCACTTGATCTTGCTGAAAAGTAAATCGTCAATTCGTCAGGTAGGGCATGCATGTACTTTGATTGTGGACAGTCAGGCAATCTTTTAAACCATCCATCATTCTCATACATGTACAGTCCACTGATCAGTGTGATTATGAACCAGCTCATATATACAATGAGGCCCACTTGAGTTCATGCTCAGACATCCTACACACATGCCAGGTTGGGCTGCACGCAGACAGGCAGTTTGGCCTGCATGCAAAAAGAAAAAGGAAAGGAAAGAAGAGGGGGGAAAGAGAGAGCATAGAACAGGCTTAATAGTGGAAAATTTATCTACCTCAAAGTTTCCATTGCAAGGGTCAGCACTTGGAGTAATCTTCATGCCACCCCCGAAGAATTTGGCATTTCCTATGCAAAGGGCTGTTACTTGAGGAAATATTTCCCAGTCTCCCTCGTTAACCTAGAGTATAGCACATTAATGGGACCATCATAAATACTAACAAACTAACATAATACTTATTAGTATAGGACAAGTCTCTTCTTCCTTCTTCCTAGAAAAAAAAAAAGTCGACATGTGGAGATCAAACTGTTATTTTCAGGAAACAAAAACATTACCAACCTTGATCCTAAGGTCCCAGTTTCTGTGTGACATAAAGGCTCTCAAAGCACCAATGACATAACATAAGTTTCCAAATCTTTTGTACCTAGAAGCATAAAAACCTGCCTTCGCACTCCTGCAAATTTCCGCAGATCATAATAGTGAGATGCTCCAAATCAGCATTTGGTATTTGGTGATGTCAACTTGAAAAATCTCTTACTGAAGAGGACCTTACAAGTGAATGTCAGCAACATTTATGAAGTAATGAGGTTCTCCACTCTCTCCTCTAATAGTGCCAATATCTATCCGGGTTTTCATCCCTGCTTAACAGCACCATGTCATATGGGTTAGTATAATGCAGACAAAGTAACCGTTAGGCTACATTTGTAAGTCCCCATTTCACAACGGAGACACAAGAGGTAAAACGCCAACTTCCAGGCAAGATATGTTTGGGACTTTCCCTTGCGTATCTCGCTTTTGATTGAGAGCGAAAAAGCAGGAAAATGATGCCCCATGAAAGTCCAGCCGGTTTCTGCATTACCCAAAACACCAAGCCTAACTTGTTTGCTTGGAAATACTGACAAACTCAATTTGGCAGTACATCCAAATTCAACCCAATGTTGTACCATTAATAAAAACATGAGTTCCAGGAAATTCTACAGCCATAAATGAATTATTAAGAAAACAGTGAGGTGAAGGAACCTCTAGCAACGCGTTCAATGGCTTCGTGGGGATCATTTTTCCTGATAAAACAAAACCAAACAGGATCCTATCATTCAATAAATCAAGGCAAAACAGCCAATTTCTCAGAGCCCATACCAAGCAGAGCTATATGAGAATTGCAACAACCCACCATCCAAATGTTCTGGCAAAATCAGATCCAGTCCCAAGAGGAATGAGCTGTAAAAAGGGCATCATCATAATCAAAGCGTCCACTGAGAAGTCTAGATCAAGCAGTGTAGACATCACAATAAAACATACCTTTGGATTTTGTGCTCAAGAAAATATTTCAAAAAAAATGAAAGTAGCATGGTTATCAAGCAGAACCTGTAGCCACTTACACCAAGTGCAGTTGCATGTGTAGCCCCCTGGTCATGAGCCAGGACGGGTTTTCCTGCCCAAAAAAAACCATTTACCACCTGCCAATTGCAAGCCAAAGTATCCAATCAGCAACCTCATACCCCACTCATGTCTTGGTGTTAGGAGTAGGGATACAGAGTATCAATAACCCAACTCAAAAGTTCCAAGCCTTAACAGGCTAACATTGGTTATCTCAACAAGATAACACAGAATTTTAATTTCAAAAGCAATGTTTCTACTGGTCCATGGTGTGTAAGCTACAGGCCTTAAGCTGCCACAATGAAAGAAACTCTACTTGATCCCACTAGGAGCTAGATAAACAGCTTTGGATGGCACCAACTGATTTTTATTGTTGGAAACCGAAGCTATCATTGAAAGAATTCCATGAAATTAAGGAACTCCATATGATAAGTCTACAGCCAGAGACACTGAGCAAAAGCCTAGGACAAAAGGTGTTTGGTAACCTTCTTGGATGTAAGGGAAGTACAATCTCAAACTCTCAACTTGTCTAAGAAATCCTTGAGTTCTGGAAAAATAAGGGAGCTCATCAAAACTCAGGACCCATTGCCATGGAAACACGCATCTATGGAATCAAGCTACTGTTAGTCATAAGCAAGTTGCTTTTAAGCAGTTGTATAGGGAGGCTAATTCCTTCTGGATTCTTTAGGTATGGGATTGCTGGGCCTTTTCTTTGCATGAGCACCTCTTCATCCATTGTCCTAATGATAACAGGTTCCTCTTTTCTTCTTCTTTGCTATACCATTTTCATTATTGATAAAAGAAGAAGAAGATGATGAAAGAAAGAAAAAATTTAAAAAAAGAAGAGGAAAATAAATAAAGAAAGAAAGAAACAAGCAGTGCTAATCTAGCAAAGATTTTAATCTTAAAGACAATTTTAAGAGCCTGGACCTGACATCTAATGGCAAGTTCATCATATTGTTTAACAAGATGTGCAAGAAGAGGTCAGGTATTTTAACACCAGAGTTCTAAGCTAATGCATAAAAAGGTTTAAATGAGATTATGAGAAGGATGGTGAGAGGAATAAAGAATCTCGTGATACCTCTAGAAACTCCAGAATTGCTTAGGATCCCTTTGTCATCATTGAAGGGTATATTCCTTCAGAACAAGAATGTAGAGGCTAACTTGGGTTAGGGAGGAAGAGTAAACAAAGCTACATTAGTGCCGTTAGGAGCCCAGAACCAAGGTCATAGATGTAGTTCTCCTTCACGGTGAACTTAATCGTTTTGCTTTCTTTCTTCTTCCACCTGGGATCTCTCTTTGTTATTCTCTTCCATTTTTAGCCTTCTTTTGGAGTCCGAGAACTAGCCAAGAGTAAGATTTTGAGGGTCGAGTCTCAAACTCTTTACAAATCAAGACTAAGGTGCAAGATACTTTACCTAGAAGAGAGCACTCTGTTAATAAAGAAAGTATAAATTTTGTTTGCAATTTCATATCAGCTAGCAATGTCACGCCTTAAAAACAATGTCTACGCCCTTGTCTCGGCTCCTGAGGTGCGACTTTGGGAGTTTTTTTGGGTACAATTGGTTCAGTAGCATCTCCCCTTAAAAATAATATGACAACATCCAAAACAAGATACCACAATATTCAAAATATGATATGACATCATCCAAAATACACATAAGTTTAATTACACTATTATATTCCCAAATAAAGACTAAGCAAAAGAGGGAAATGTAATCCGCTACTCGCCCAACTACCTCGACAGGCTAAGGTTTCCTAAAAGGTTAAACAGCAACTGGGGTGAGCATTATAAGCCCAGTGGATACATCTCTAATCACGACGAATGATATAATCAGAATGAACATAATAATCAAGATGTACAAGAAGCTGAATATAAATATCATGATACTAACCATCAATGAGGTGGGGCCATGAATGCAATGCGTATGAGAGCCATCTTCACCACCTCCCAATACTGTCAATTGGAATGCAACCAGCCATACTTGCTCAAGTGGCTTATCTCTCCTGCCAATACCCGACCTTGTCAGTGGGTATCTGTGCACCATACGCACTCACCACCTAGCTCACCGGTCTTGCCACTACCCGACCTCGTCAGTGGGGTACCTATGTACTCACCCACCCGGCCCTTCGATCTTGCTGCTACTCGACCTCGTCAGTGGGGTAGCCATGTACTCACCTACCCGGCCCGCCAATCCTACTATGATGTAGGACAATTAACCACTTGCTCTAAAAGCTCAAACTGATAGAGCATGATGAAGTAATCCATGTATCTCATAGCCCAGGCCCCAAATCCATGGGTTAGGTCATCGGCCGAACCCTCCTCATAGGCCCCGAATCCATGGGTTCTACCTCACGGGCTTCAAATCTATGTGTTCCGTGGGCCACCCACTCTGAGTGTGCCCTTGCTTCCCACAGGCCACCCCACTTGAGCTCGGTGTGAAAATGGCTTTATTAATCACCCCCGGTGAGGAGTCTCGTACACGAGACCTCCTGCTCTGATACGAATTTGATGCAGGACAATTAACCACTTGCTCTAAAAGTTGGAACTGATAGAGCATGATGAATTAATCCATTTATCTCATAACCCAGGCCCCAAATCCATGGGTTAGGTCCTCGGCCGAACCCTCCTCATGGCCCCCAAATCCATGGGTTCCGCCTCACAGAGGCCCCAAATCCATGAGTTCTGCAGGCCACCCACCCCGAGTGTACCCCTGCATCCCACAGCCCACCCCACTCGAGCCTGGTGTGAAAATGCCCATGTATTATGCTACTACCTGACCTCATTAATGGAATACCTAGGTACTCACCCACCCGGCCCGCCAATTCACTCACTTCTCGACCTCGTCAATGGCGTACATACGTACTCACCCACCCAAAACGGCGATCCTACCACTACCCAACCTCGTCAATGGAGTACCTACGTACTCACCCAATTGGACCGCCGGTCCTGCCACTAGAGTTATACATCAAGCTGAGTTAAGCTGAGCTTTGCCCTGCTCGGCTCAGCTTGTTCCCCCGACTACCTCAGCTAGAGCTTAGCTCGATTCGACCTTCAAGCTCAAAACGTTGGCCGAGTTTTCTCTCTCTCTTTTTTCATTTTGAAAAATGAAAAGGTAAATTAATGTATTTATAGTAGGTAAGTTAAGCTAGTGTATTTATAGTCTACAAGTAACAAGCTTAATACATCTTTCATAATTTTAATATTCTCCATAGGATGAATACCTACCTAGTATAATTTCGTAGCCATAAGCATAGCCGCCGCGTCCATAATACTCATCTCCTCCATCTAAACCATAACTAGATCCATCATTTTCATTGTCCATGCCCCAGCCGGTATCTTCTCCAAGATGCTCATTAACCTCTCCTGAATCAGAAGGTGAGGAGACTCTTCCATCATGTTCTTGTATAGATTCAGCTAGCTTTTTCAAACTTATACGATGTACCCAAGATTTTGTATAATGAGGCAAGTTTGGAGATAAACCTTGATGGCTTCTTGCTTCTTATGCTCAGCCCTGCTTTGACGTCAAGTCGTCGAGGAGGACATCATTGATATCTAGATGCATCTATCTTTTCCTTGCTTAACTTCAAGGCAATTTTTAATTGCTCTTCTTCCAAAGCTCTCAATGTAGCTTCATTCTCCTCTCCCTCTTCCCTACTAATTATCTTCACTCTCTCTATTTCGAATTCTTCATCAATTAAAATAGGCTTGTTATGGTATATCTTGTGCCTAGTTGTATTCGATGCTGGGGAGAGGGTGGAAGGCTTCCTGTTGGAGTCTACGGGAGCTTGGAATAAAACTTGTACCTCCCGTGATGCTCTAGGACATGATTTTACGTCTCCTCCCAACTTGATAATTGTAGTCTAAACCAATTTGTTTTGTTTACAAATCTAGCCCCACACAAATTGCATTGAATCTTCATTCTTTTAGAGTATGAGAAGTAGACCTAGGAATCATAATGCCAAATGTTCGTGGATGGATCATCTGAAGACATTGTTGCACATCGTTTTGTTGTAAGAGAATTATTTTTATAAGAAAAATAAAGAAATAAACAGAACTGCACAATTTATAAAACAGGAATTTAATGTAACAGCTGAAAGACTAAAAACAGGATATAAATAACACATCACATGGAATTGAAAGAACAGTAAATCCATAATATCCATTCATGATTCAAAACCAACACCAATAATAATAAACTAAATGTTAAACTGTTCAACAGTACCAATAACAAAATGAAAAATTAACCTCCTTCAAAACAGATGGAGGTGCAGTCTCTCCCAAACCCTCGTTGTTGTTCTCTTCATCATCCTCAACTTCAAAACTACTACCGCCCCAAATCGGCTCCAACCAATCTTGTGGACAAACGAGTACTTTAATTGTTTTGTGTAAGAGAGCTTCGATGCTTGCTAATGAGTGACGACCCTACTTCCCTTACTAAATTCAAATTTTGATGCAACTGTTGTAATCGGAATTGATAAAATATCACGTGCCATCATTAATGGTGTAGCGTATTTTGCTTTATGAGCTTGTGCCTTCCACCATTCCAACACTTCAAAATTTGCCCTTGCAACTTTCACAATTGGTTCGTTGAAGTATATGTCAATTTCTGACTCGATACTATCCTCATTTAATTTTTCTTCCTCATAGGCCGAGAAGAGTTCATTGAACACATCATTACTAATTGCCGTCAAACTACAACCACTTTTAGGTTGTATAACTTTATCTGTGTCTTGTCTTTTGGCCAATTTAGCAACATATGAATTATACAATTCTACAACCGCTTCATGATCACTAGTGGTTTATCTTGTTGCTTTTTCAGTCGAATAAATCTTCTTGAAAATGTAATTGAGCATCGCCATCTTACCTCACGAATCAAGAACAACAACCATGGCCATTAATAAATGGCATTCAAACCAGTACTTTTCGAATTTGACTTGCATACCTTCACCCGTTGTCTGTACAAAATCTACACCTGTGACGACACTTCTATGTAGAGGTTCTTTAATCTTCAAAAAGGAAAGAAATAAATTTGCAGTAGAGTATTTACTTCTAGAAAAAATCTTCGTGCATTCATAAAAAAACCTTCAGAAACCTGTAAACATGTTCAGCTCATGTCCAATCATCTTCTGTAGGGCACTGGACATATGATCTATCACACGCCTTATATTCAGGAGATGCAAGTTTCAACTCCATAGCCGAATCCGACATTTCAAATGTTGAATTCCAGCGTGTGCATGCATCCAACTTCAACGTTTTCTGGGACTTAACATTCAAATGATGGAGTTTCTCATTCCAAACACTAAGTCTTGAAGGTGACCCCCTTATATATTTAATATTCTCTATCGTGGGGTCAATTAATTTAAGCCCTTCTTGTACAATCAGATTTAGTATGTAGGAACAGGACCGAACCTGGAATATTTTTCCGTCGAAGAATAACTTGTTGGTCGCCTTGAATTGGTTCCGTAAGTAAAAAATGACACTATCATTTGAGGACGCATTGTTTAATGTTATTGCTGAAATTTTATCATCGATGCCCCATTCTAGAAGACAATTTGACGCAGCGAAGGGCGTGATAAGGATGATCACCATCTTCCTCGAACGATAACACCTTGAATCCACAAGGCCCTCTTGAATCCATAAGAGAAATTTCTCAAATCCACGAGAGAAATGAGATAATATTTGAGAATTTTATAGATAGCTCCTAAAATAAATGAGTTTTCATCCTTAAATACTAAACAATCCCTAAGACACAATTAAAAGAGACCTAAACAAATAAGGAAATAAAATCTGAAAAACGTGCAAGTTTTTGTTGTCCGTCAATTAGATCGTCAATCAATCAATCAGAATGGCGCAAAAATGTCCAAAGACTAAAACTGAAAAAATCATATTTGTTCCGATCGGTCGATTGATCGATCGGCTCAATCAATCTACTTGATCGATCATACTATGATAAATTTTTGTTGATTTTTCTTTGGACTTCTTCCGGTGCATTTTTGTTAGGAGCGTGTGTGCTTGATTCACGTCCTACACAATTATATATGCAGTCTGAAATTGCCAAACCAGTATGAGGGGGAGGAAGATAGCAAAAGTTTAAGATTGACTTGCATAGCTTCCATTCCGCATCAATGTAATGTGTGGTCATTGGTCAATGACATGTACCCCTTCCTTTGATTGGACGCCGTCCACAAATCTGAAGTCAAACTTATACATGATACTGATTTCAATACATCTTTCATCTTTGCCTTTTCATTTAAATACATCTTCATGCACTCTCTTTACATTGTGATACGCAACATCTTATCAACCTTAGGATTAAGGTATTTGCATAATTCATTGAACACTTTGCTATCTACGAATCTAAATGGTTTCTCTTCAACTAAAACTAACCTTGCAATCAACTCTTTCACATTCTCTTTCTCAAATTTATGAGTCGTGATGCTAGCTTAAGTCCCCTATAGATGTGGAAAACGAAAGCATTTGTCGGCCTCCACTCGCAATTCTTAGTCGCTTGGGATATTATGAAAGGTGTCTGGAATAATGAATAGTTTTCGACCCTCTACGTTTTTTAAAAGTTGTCTTGCAATGCGAACATATAACCTTCGTCTCACCACTTCTCGTCTCTTCGTATAATTCTTCCCAAATTACCGACCTTTTCTTCCCTTTACTCGTAGCTGAAGTTTTTACGTTTTTATATCCACCGTTTGCCTCCACATGTAGAGGAGACGTGGTTGATGCACCGGCACCGGGGTTACTTGTAACTTCATCACTAGTCATCTATAATTATAAAGATAGAAAACAATTACACAATCCCAATTTATAAATTTGAATAGTGTCATTCTAATTTGTATGTGAGCATCTCTTGAAGTCCTAATATCTCTATGAATTTAATTCCACTTTTTATCCCATTTAATAATATATCATGCACTACACTCACACAATTTACATGCAAGCCGAAAATTCGGCAGCATCTCCCCATAATTCTCCAAATATATGCAAAATTCTATATTGATTTAATGTTATCAATATTACCTATTATTCATAGAGGAGGCATTCAATCAGTATAGAACTATATATTCAGAGAATAAATTGAAAAATGCACCGAATTTCTGACTGCATGTAAATCATGCAAGCAACATTAAGTACATGATATACTACCAAATTGTCCACAATTTTGGACAATTTAAGAATACATATAAAACAAGCGTTATTAAACCAATAACTATAAAAAGATGTGCTATGAAATCACAGTTTTTGAATCGCACAAGATTGTTATAAACATTGGATAATGCAATGTAGTTTTACATGGATTCTTAAACGAGGTAGATTATTAAATACGCATCTAAACACATTAGTCGACGTGAATGTAATTAACCAATAACCACAATTATTTATAAGTACTCCAGAAATAAACATATCACAATCAGAATTCAACTAACAAAATACAAATCTAATCCAATTACACAAATGTAACTACCAATAAATAAAATCATGCAAATCTAATCCAAAATACAACTCGGCCAATTACAAATCTAATTCAATTGCCCAACTCGACCCAACCCAGCCCCAACTCAACCCACACCAGCTCCAACTTGACTCACACCTAACCCAAACTAGCCCCAACTCGACCCAAACCAGCCCCAACCCGACCCCAAAACCTTCCAATTTGCAAATCAAAACCCCAAATCTCAATTTTGGGATTTAGGATTTTCCTATTTTCAAAAAGAAAAAACCAAAGATTAGATATATACCTTGTTGTTGAGTTGAGAGAGAGAGAGGACGAACTTCAAACAGGTGAGTTCCGAGTCGGGCAGGTCGAGCTGAGCAACTCGATCGAGTCGGGCTGAGAAATGGATAATGGGAGAGAGAGAGAGAGAGAGAGAGAGAGAGAGAGAGAGAGAGAGAGGTGGGTGCGGGCCGTGCAGCCGAGACATTGAGTTGGGCAGACCCTCTAGAGAGTCGGGCAGGTGAGGCGGGGACTAAGAGTGGCCAAGTGGGGAGAGAGAGAGAGGAGCTCGAGCAAGTAGGGGTTTGTAAAGGAGAAGGGGAAAGAAATGGAAGGGTAGAGATTTAGTTTTATATATATATATATATATAGGGAAATGGTTCTATGCGGTCGAGCTCATGGGAACTTCCCATGAGGTCGAGCTATGTGGGCCCCACCGTGATGCGTGTCGAACATCGACACTGTGCATTTGATGGGTCACCTTTAAATTATGAGATATCCCAAAAAATCAGCCGTATACGGAACTCAGGTGGGCCATACCATCTAAAATCATGTGAAGACATCACTAAAACATATAAAAGCACTTGGTGGGGCCCACCTAAATTTTGGATGCGTCTGAAACTTGGTCTGCCCCTCATCCAAGTGGGACACACATAATGGATGGGCTGGATTTGTGAACCACATCTCGGTGGGCCCAACAAATGATTATGAATGTTTTAATGGGAGGGTAACCCCTGTCAACTTTTGTATGTGGTGTGGCCCACCCAAGTCATGGATTGACTTGATTTTTAAGCCTGAGGCCCACCATGGAATGGTGCATCTGACTGATGGGGTAGATGTTCAACACACATCATGGTGGGGCCCACATAACTCGACCTCATGGAAAGTTCCCATGAGGTCAACCTCATAGTACCATTTCCCACATACACGCGCGCGCGCGCACACACACACTTCGGAGCTTTGAGTCGAGCTCCACTCTGCTCAACCTCAGCTCGTTTTCAAACAAATTGATTCATGAGAAGCTTGGATCGCCTCGAGTCATCATTTGAGCTTATTCAAACCGAGCTAGATCGAGCCAAGCTGAGCGAGCTTTTTGAGCTAGCTTGGCTCGTGTATGGCTTTACCTGCCACCACCCAATCTCGTCAGTGGGGTAGTACCTATGTACTCACCCACCCGGCCCGCCAATGAAGGTCCCAAGTGCAAATAATCACGACTTACCAGTTACCACAAACCACAATGTCCCAATATCCAACTCTCATGAGTCCATCATCCTCAACAGTAACCATAATGCATATGTATGAGTCATCATGATGCAATGGTTGAAATGCATTTAATGTATGACAAGTCTTCATACAATTCTAAAATCAATATTTATTCACGTAAAGGTGGAACATATTCAGAGGCTGACAAATATCATGATTCAAAAGCCTATGAATATCCGTATCTGTACACTAGATCACCTATATGAATCATCATGCCGCGTTAGACCTCTTTAACAATGGTCTATTAGAGTGTTACAAAAGGATTTCACTAAAGTACTTGAACAAGGCTACTTACACACCATACTGGTGTACATCGCATAAGTCAAATGTGCCACATGAGTATAACCGAACAATAGTATGCATGTGCATGTCATTAGTGCACATTTCAGCCATCTAATATTTCCTTAAAAGCGTAATTGAACATAGGTTCTTATGCGCACCCTCTACTGTACATCTCATTAGTCAAATAGGCTTGTTTCCCCACATATGCAAGCATCATCTCTAAGCATCGTTGACCAAGTTCAAGTAAACTAATTCAGTCATCAGTGCTCGTTCGAGTAAAATTAGTATGGGCTTTACAATCACAAGGTCAAGCCATTAATCTACATGTTGTTTTTGTGATTAAAGGTCAAATCTTAATCACTACTGTAAGCATCACGCTTTTGACTTGTTAACCTCACACGATGAGCATCGCATAACCACAAAGTGGACCCTGTTGTACACAGCGGTAGGTCACACATTCACATACTCATGGTGGGCCCAATTGTCTAATTAGTGGGTCCACGCTCATAGCGTTACAGTGGACCCCCACTAACCAACAATAGGCCTCGAAAACCTCAAACGGCCAGCCCGTTTAGGTCCAATACACACAAACGACACGATGGGCTCCAACATCCAAGATAGCGGGCCCCACATATCCCAATTAGTACCAGCACATGTACACATCCATGGTGGGCTCCACAGCCTTGTGGGCCTCATGACACATACAAAACACGATGGGCCCCATTGTTCGAAACAGTGAGCCCACAGGCTGTAACACAGTGAGCCCCACTGTCCCAATAATGGGCCTCATGTGCTACCATGAACAGTGACGCCCATAAAGGGCCACAAAAGTTTCAAATCAAACTAATATTTGTGTTTTCCCATCACGCAGGCTTATGTGACCCTACGAACATATTGGATGGCAAATAAACATCAAGGTGGGCCACATGATCTGGTGAGATCCCACCAAGTTTTGGGTCTAGTTGACATTTGTGTTTTCTCTTCAGGCAAGTATGAGTGACCTGACCAGTAGATAATAAACATTAAGTTGGGCCCCACTGCTTGGGACCGTGGAAGTTCTGGATCAAACAGGTATGTGCCAAATCTGAGTGAATTTACCAGTAGGTAGATGGTAAATAAGCATCAAGGTGGGCCCCACTTCCTAGGACCACAGAAGTTTAGGATCCAGTTGATGTGTGTTTTCCATTCATCCAAGTCTGTGTGACCGTTTCAACAAGTTAGATTGTAAATAAACATGACAATGGGCCCAAGGAAGGTTTCAACGGTGGTTGTCAATCACCGTTGTTCCTTGTGGCGGGGTCCACTAGAATTGTGGATCACACTGACATTTATGTTTTTCCTTTTTCTAAGTTTGAGTGACCTTATCAACAAGTTAGGGGTTCACTAGAATTGTGGATCACACTGACATTTATGTTTTTCCTTTTTCTAAGTTTGAGTGACCTTATCAACAAGTTAGATGGTTGGAGAACATCATGGTGGGCCCAAGGGAGATTTCAACAATGGGAATCAATCCCCGTTGTTTCCTATGGTGCGGTCCACTTGAACTTTGGATAATGATGATATTTATGTTTTCCTTTCTTCCATGTCTGAGTGACCTTATCAGCAGATTAGATGGCGAGTAAACATCATGGTGGGCCCAAGAGAGGCTTCAACGATGGGTATCAATCACTATTGTTTCCTATGGTGTGGTCCACTTATGCTTGGATCTACCTCATTTGCGGGTTTTCCTCTACGTCCACGTCTGGATGACCTTATGGACAGGTTAGATGGCAACCAAACATCGCGGTGGGCCCACGGAAGGTTCCAACAGTGGGCGCCAATCACTGTCAGTTGCTATGGTGCGGTCCACTTAAGCTTTGGATTTGCCTCATTTGTAGGCTAGCGGCCTGACATGATTAGGCAAAACGAATGGAGGGCCGGGATACGTCATAGCAAGACCCCAACACGGGTTGCCTAGCCCAATAGCGTGGGCCACACTCATGCCCTATCAACTATAGGCATGGGATGGATGATGTGGATCTTAATGTTCTAATGTACATCATGGTTTAGGATTGGATTTAGGACCACGAATTGGACAAAGCTAAAGATCTAACTACCCAAATTTTGCAAGAAGACAAGGGTATAAGATGACCCACCCAAGTGTGTGCAAGACGATTGTTCAATTTCCTCCTGATCAGCTTCAACTTCCCCACTCCAACTACACCAACCCCAACACCCTTGCTTCCCTTTCTCTTTCTTTCTTTCTCTTTTTTATCTCATACTTTTATTTCTCTCTTTTCTTTCTTTTCCTCGGAAATTTGGATTGTGAGAGGGAGAGGGAGAAAGAGACGGGGTGGAGTGTTGTTATGATTGAGGAGGGATGAGGAGAGTATGGGAGAGATGGGGTGTATGAGAGGTTTATGGGAGAGAGAGAGAGAGAGAGAGAGAGGAGGGGGGGGGAAGAGAGATGGGGGGCATGGGGGGTATGGGAGAGAGAGAGAGAGAGAGAGACGGGGGGTATGGGAGAAGAGAGGGGGGTGGTGATGTTATGGGTAAGGGAGGGGATCAAAGTTTTAGTCAATTGTCAATGTGTAGGGGTTTTTGTGTGTGCGTGCAATGCATATGTGCGAGAGAAGGTACGAGTGTGGGATAGTGGATTTGTGCAAGGCTGTGTAGAATAGTAAATCTCCAACTCCAAACATATACATAAAAAAATAAAAATAAAAAAATCAAAGCATTACAATTTACCTTCACAAAAATTTTGTCCTCGAAATTTAAAGCACAAATACAACAACTAAACAAACAGACGAGGGTATCTATCTCTAATCTCAGCCTCATGCTCTCTGGTTTCCTCATAGTCGCTATGATGCCCCCACTGGTCCCTTACAAGCAATATGACCTTCGACTAGAGGACTTACTCCTGATATAAAATGCAGATTAGTTGCTCAACATCTGATGTGTCCTCTCTAACCTCCAGCTCCTGCCAATCAATGACATGCAAAGGGTCCCACTCATATTTCCTCAACATCGAGACATGAAATACGTTATGAATGCTAGATAGCTAAGGTGGTAGAGCAAGTCAGTATGCTACAACATCAACCCTCTTAAGGATCTTGAATGGCCCAATAAAACACAGGGCTAGCTTCCCTTTCTTCCCAAACCGTATCACACCTTTCATTAGCGATATCTTTAGAAATACATGGTCGCCTACAGCAAACTCGAAGTGTCTCCGATGGTGATTTACGTAACTCTTTTGGTGACTTTGCGGGGCACAAATTTGGTCCCTAATGACAACAACTTTCTCAGTCGTCTCCTAAATAATCTCCAACTCCGTCAAGCTTCTCTCGCCAACCTTTGCCCAATAGCTTGGGGATCTGCCCAGTTGAACATACAATGCCTCGTAGGGTGTTATGCCGATACTCGCCTGACAACTTGTTGTTGTAAGCAAACTCGATCAGCAACTGATGATCATCCCAACTTTCCTTGAAGTCCATAACACAAGCTCATAGCATGTCTTCCAAAATCTAGTTTACACTCCATGCAATTCACTACCATGATTTTTATGTACATACTTGGAGTTGGAGATTTATTATTCATGTGTACTTTCCGCACGTATGCACCTACCCATACGAGCCCGTATAAGTGCACTATCCCACACAAGTACCTACTCTTGCACATGTGCATCGCACGCACAGACACAGTGTGTATCCCAACTCTCCATCCACCGTTGATAGGGCATGAGTGTGACCCACGTTGCTGGGTCAAGCAGCCCATGTTGGGGGGCCCACTACGATGTATTCTAATTCTCCATTCATTTTGTCAAATCATGTAAGAGTGTAGACCCACAAATAAGGCAAATCCGAAGCTCAAGTGGTGCAGTAACTGGCACCCACTGTTAGAACCTTCCGATAGCCCACCATGATGTTTAACTGCCATCTAACTTGTCCATAAGGTCATGCAGACCTGGACGTGAGGGAAAACCCACAGATGAGGCAGATCCAAGCTTAAGGGGAGCACACCATGGGAAATAATGATGATTGACACCCACCATTGAAACCTTCCATGGGCCCACCATGATGTTTACTCACAATCTAACTTACTAATAAGGTCACTCAAAACTGGAAGAAAGGAAAACATAAAAATCAGCATGATCCAAAGTTCAAGTGGACCCCACCATAGGAAACAGTGGTGAGACTCCCACAATTGAAATCTCCCTTGGGCTCACCATGATGTTCACTGGATGTCTAACCTACTGATAAAGTCACTCTAATCTGGAAAAAGGGAAAACATAACTGTCAGCATGATCCACAGCTCTAGTGGACCCCACCACAGGGAACAAGTGTGATTAACACCCACTATTGAAACCTTCCTTGGGCCCACCATGATGTTTATTTACCATCTAACGTGTTGAAATGGTCACTCAAACCTGGATGAATGGAAAACACAAACACCGGTTTGATCCAAAACTTGTGTGGTCCCAGGAAGTGGACCACCTTGATGTTTATTGCCGTCCAACCTACTAGCCAGGTCACTCGAACCTAGCTAAACAGAAAACACAAATGTCGATTAGACCCAAAACTCCGTGGGTCCCACCAGATAGTGTGACCCACGTTGATGTTTATTTCTCATCCAATCTGTTCATAAGGTCACACAGGTATGCTTGATGGGAAAATACAAATATCAGTTTGATCTGAAACTTCTGTGGCCCTTTAAGGGCCTCACCGCACATGGTAGCACGTGAGGCCCACTATTGGGACAATGGGGCTCACCATGATGTGGGCCCAATGTTTCAAATAGTGGGGCCTGTTGCTTTATGTATGTATGTTCCATAAGGCCCACGAGGTCGTGGAGCCCACCATGGACGTGTGCATGTGCTAGTAAATCGGGCTGGTCATGCGGTGTGTAGGGCACGTTGTCTTGGACAGTGGAGCCTACAATGTCGTTTGTGTGTGCTAGAACTAAACAGGTTGGTTGTTTGAGGTTTTCGGGGCCGATTGTTGGGTAGTAAGGTCCACTATGACAGTATGAGCATGGGCCCACTAATTAGACCGTTGGGCCCACCATGGATGTGTGAATGTGTGACCCACTACCGGGGGGCAGCAAGGTCCATCTTGTGGTTATGTGAGGCCCACAACATGAGATCAACAAGCCAAAAGCGTGATGCTTATGGTAATGATTAAGATTTGATATCTGATCACGAGAACGACGCATAGATTAGCGGCTTGACCTTGTAATTGTAAAACCTATGCTAGTTTTACTCGAACGCGCTAATCGAGGGCTAAATTAATCCACTTGAACTTAGTCAACGATGCTTAGAAATGATTCTTACACATATGGGGAAACAAGCCTATTTGACTCATGAAATGTACACTAGATGGTGTGCATAAGATTAAGAACCCATATTTAAGTATGTAATGTGAGGGCATTTTCACACCAGGCTCGAGTAGGGTGGCCTGTGGGACACAGTCACGCAGGGGCATACTCAGGGTGGGCGGCCCGCAAAACCCATGGATTTGGGGCCCGTGTGAGGCGGAACCCATGGATTTGAGGCCCACAAGGAGTGTTCGGCCGAGGACCTAACCCATGGATTTGGGGCTTGGGCTATGAGATAAAGGGATTAATTTGTCATGCTCTATCAGTTCGAGCTTTTATAGCAAGTGGTTAATTGTCCTACATTAAATTGGTATCAGAGCGGGAGGTCTCGTGTTCAAGACTCCTCACCGGGGGTGATTAACGCAGGAGCATTTTCACACCGGGCTCAAATGGGGTGGCCTGTGGGACGCAGGGACATACTCGAGGTGGGCGGCCCGCGGAACCCATAGATTTGGGGCCCGTGTGAGGCAGGTGGCTCATGTGAGGCGGAACCTATGGATTTGGGGCCTGGGCTATGAGATAAAGGGATTAATTCGTCATGTTGTATTAGTTCAAGCTTTTAGAGCAAGTGGTTAATTATCCTGCATCAGTATGCTCTCAAGGAAATATTAGACTAATGAAGTGTGCATTAATGGCATGCACATGCAGACTATTGTTTAGGTATACTCATATAGCACATTTGACATATGCGATGTACACCAGTATAGTGTACAAGTTGTTTTATTCAAGTACTCTAATAAAATCCTTTTGTAACACTCCAATATAACTTTTTGTTAAAGAGGTATAGTGCGGCATGGTAGATTCATACAAGTGATCTAGTGTACAGATATGAGTATTCATAGATCTTTGAATCATGATTTGTGAATTGTGAGTGAACTAGTGTTATAGACTCTAAATATATTGTACACTGGCTTTAATAAATGTTGATTTAAGAACTATATGAAGACTAGTCATACATTGAATGCATTTCAACTATTACATCATAATGACTCATGCATGTGCATTATGATTATTGCTGAAGGTGGTGGGATCATGAGAGTTGGATATTAAGACCTTGTGATAGGTCGTTGTTATTTACCCTTGCACTTGGGACCTTCACAAGTGGGCAGGGTGGGTGAGTACGTAGGTACCCCATTGACAAGGTCAGGTAATGGCAGGACTGGCGGGCCGAGTGGGTGAGTACATAAGTACCCCACTTCAACCGACCAATCTCTCTCTAGAGGGGCCCAAAAGATACAAATACACTCCTAAGGAGCATTCTTGGGAAATTGACTCCTTCCTTTCCAATCGGATTCATGAGTAAAGGAAAAGATCAAATGGAAAGGACTTCCTTACGATGTCGGTTAGTGGAAAGACCAACGGGTCAGTGAGTACGTAGGTATCCCACTGACGAGGTTGATTAGTAGCAAGACTGGCAGGCCGGGTGGGTTCATACATAGGTACCCCCACTGATGAGGTCGGGTAATAGCAAGACCGACGAGCAAATAAGTGATGTGTAGCTATATGGATGGTAAATGACCATGGGGTACTTAAGGCATTTTAGCTTTCTACGAATCCAGTAAGGAGCGGAGCATTGATTAGGGTGGAATGGTAAAAAACAAAAAAAAAGATGATGAAAGGGAGTCCTAAATAGAATTGGATGAAGGTGGTGTGAAATAGATAAAGGCTTTTCACTTAGAGAGGATAAGACCTTAGGAGAAATTGCCGGAACAAGATTTGGAAAGCAAACTCCAAAGCGTTGGAACAAAACCATGACTAATTTTGATGATGATTATGATGACAGCGACAATAGCTGCCATGGTCTAAATAGATGGGAGGTTTGTGTGTACAGGTTATATGGCTGGGATTCGGATGATAATTGCGCAATTTGGAGGTTCTAGAAGATTTCTTCAAGGCTTTCCTAATCAAAGATGAAGGTTCTAGCTAGATGAACGACAAGCAGCATTATTCTATTTGTGAACAACGAATGTGCATTAAATGGGTGAGTAGAATGTCATTTCAGGTCAATTATAGGTTCTGGAGGATTTTCCAATTAATGGAACTCGAACACTTTCAAAATACCAAGGGATGTAGGAGGGTATGATTGTAATTTAACAATATAAAGGACTAGATGGGAATTTGCATGAGGGCGAGAGTTTTTTGTCAATAGGGTAGATGAGATTGAAAATGGATCTTAGCCCTGCACTCAGATACAATGTCATTTCTGAAATTATTTAAACCTGATTTCTTTTATTGTTTCAATTATAGCTTGAAAAAAAAAAAAAAAAGGATAGCAATGTGAACATAATTTTATATCCAAGATTCCTTTTTCATTTTCTCTTTTTTCTTTTTTCCGTTTTTTTATTTTATTTTTTATTTTTTTCCAAAGGGTTTCTAACAATTGATTTAGAAAGAAATTCCTGTTTGGAAAAGATGCAAGTGTCTGAAATTTCAGGTTCTGTTCTAACTGAGCACATCTTTATGTTTCATCATCAGTCTTTGTTCGGGTATCAAAACTGGGTAGCTGTTGTTTATTTCTTCCTTTCTTTCTTTTTGGAAACCTATTTAATGCTTTGAAACATGGTTGAAATCTATATTTCTCTATTTTATCACAAGTAACTCTAGACTTTAAAAAAATTCAATTCAATGGTCCCATGTACCCATGCATATTTTTAAGGGATAAAGATGGTAATACACTAGAGAGGTGTTATTGAAGTCTTCGTCTTGGTAAACAGTGCTTCCATGCTTGTAGCTTTAATACCCTGGGAACAATTGTCTAATAAAATGCAGTGCTTAAATGAAATTGGAGCCTGTAGTTGCATGAAGCATGAAACGAAGCAGTAACAGCCTGAGGTATGGGAGCAGGAGAGTGCCAGTAAAATGTTAGCACAGCCACAACATTTTATAAACACATACAGAGTGGAAGCAGGAGAGTGCCAGTAAAATGATAGCACAGCCACAGCATTTTATAAACACATACAGAGTGGAAGCAGGAGCACGAGTCTGGAGAGGGACTCGTGGCACCTGATTAAAAGGATTGTGCAACTAAGAAACTGGACTTTTCTTTTTTCCTTTTTCCTTTTTCTGTATTTTTTATCTCTGGAGATTGAAAACTAAGAACATTACTTGATGGCTGAAGGAAAGAAAATACACACCTCATGAAGTGTACCATCACCTCCAACTGCTATCACAGCATCAGCTCCCTCCCTTATGGCCTATAACCCACCAATATACAACCAGTTCAAAACAT
The DNA here is from genome assembly GCF_029962835.1 of Magnolia sinica. Taxonomy (NCBI): domain Eukaryota; kingdom Viridiplantae; phylum Streptophyta; class Magnoliopsida; order Magnoliales; family Magnoliaceae; genus Magnolia; species Magnolia sinica. The sequence continues at coordinate 94,331,277 of NC_080578.1, forward strand.
ACTTTCCTACCAAAATTGCCTAAAATGACAAAAATGAACTAGGCTCATGTATCATACTTTCAAAGAAAATGTGTACCTCCCTTGTTATGTCAATAGCATGAGAAGGACCTGAAGTCAAGGATTCGTGTACCTAATCAGAGTTCAGAGAAGTCATTAAGAATAGAAACATCACCAAATGACAGTAAGCCAGCTTATAAAAATAAATGGTTTAGATTTTTAAACAAAATTATCATTATGGTTTCAAGGAGGGTCCATTTATCTCCCCAATGTTGAGTCATCTCAAAAGCGAAGGATTAGCAAAAAGCCAAAAACCAAACAATAGTATGCAAAGGACCAACGCAGCTAAGTTACGGTGAAGACAGTACACAGAGAAATGGAGAAATTACAAGGATTGCTTAAGATGAAATGCATGTTCACTTCAGCAAAGGATTCACACATCTTTTATATCGGGAGGCAAAGAGCACTAAGTACAATGTAGCTAACAAAGGAGTTTTTTTCCTAGAAACATTGTGATTTTAAGACTGAACATTAGGTGAAAGAAAGAAATGGCTATTTCAGAACAAACTTCTTGAGACAAAAGACATGTTGTCTCCAAGTATCCCACCATATAAAAGCCAATGGATGGCCAATTTGATTAAGGACCTATTTTAGAAAATGCCTTAGAATGGCCAAATCTTCTTTTGGGGTCATGATCCTATTTATCCTCTCATGGAGCCCCATGCTCCTTTAAAATCTTGTATAAGACAAAGAAGACAGCCAATGCACATCAAAACCAAATGACACTTACATAGATTTCTTTGGTATTAGACTTCTACCAGTTTGTAAAAAGTCTTATACATGATCTTATTTCTTTTTTAGAAAGATCTTTCAAATATTTTTCTCACCAATCCAAACACCAATATCTTAGAGATTTTGACAATTATTGGTCCCTGTTACTATGATATTGGCATATCTACTACACCAGTGACCCATCCAAATCTCATTCGTAAAGAACCCAACATGCACCCATATCATGGATAAGGACTTGCACACTCCCCATTTAGGGCTATCAACAGGCCAAGTGCGTGTTGGTCTCGACCCAAATTTTGAATTGGTGGGCGGAGCAGGGCCATTGGTGATGCAATCAGCCCACATCCCACACATGCACGTTCCGAACATTTGCACAAAAAAGGGCCCACTTTTCATTTTTAGGCAAATCTCTACATTTGGAAATATCCTTACTTTCCATTTCTTTTAAATATTTATATATTAGGTAATTTCCTTTAATATCTTTATGTTATGCAAAAGTATTCTTAGATTCTTCTTATTTAAGTACTTTCTTATTTGAGTGGTTTCTTATTTAGGTAGTCTCCTATTTTTCATATCTTTGCTAGGTAGGGATTTTATTTTTAGATTGTATAGTTTTTATTACAGATTGCAAGGACTGGTTATAATAAGGCCTAGACCTATGGAAAAAGATAGTTAAATGGAATTCTCTAATTTATAGAAATTCTCTTATTTTCTTTACGGTAGAATGAAATTCTCTTATTTTATAGAAATTCTCTTATTTTATAGAAATTCTCTTATTTTCTTATTTTATAAAAAAATCCCATCATGTTATGCAACGGGTGCTCTATGACACAACCAATCTACCTCATAATGCTCCTTCCAATGATAACTGATAAGACCATTGCTGTAGTTACTATTGAAACTCCATCTCCATATGCATTCAGGTAAAGCTGACACCTCCAGAAAAGCTACTAGCAACATAACTTACTAAACCACAGCAACTTATCTACCAAACAGGTTGAAGTACATGCCAACCAGATAGTCCAGATCATGGGTCCCACTGTGGATGGAGCATTGCCCAGAAATCACATGGATTGGCTGATCCAAACCGTCCAACTTTGTGCATGTAAGTTGTACAACGGACAGTTTCTTAACTGCCCATTGGATCCACAACACCAATTGAAGAACTAGGATCACCTGATCCATATGATTATTGGGCCACGGTCCATCCGCAGTGGAGCTATGATTTTGACAATGTAGATCGTTGCCACCATTTCGTGAGTCCTGGAAAAATAATTCGATAGTCTAGCTCCTAACAAGGAGAGTTTATCTGCTATATTCATGGCATATCGAGCCATGATCCTGACCATTCCTAATGCAGCCCTCAGAAATGGATATCCCAAAGTAGAAAAATCCCACTCATCAGACAACACTGTCTGATCGGTGAACAACAATCAGACGGCAGAAAAGCCATCATTGACCATGAAATGGTCACCAAACGAAGATAGAACTAGAACGTCCAACCCATTGAGGATCGGTCCATCCACGACCCGATGAACGGTCGTCATCACAGACATTCTTTACACATTTAAGATCCGATAATGAAATTGGTGCCCTGATTTCAGATAAGATTTCTCCTAAAGCAAATGAAAAAAAAAAAAAAACAGAAAAAGGAAAAAGAAAAAAAGAAAAAGAAACTCACATTGCAATCGCTACCGAGACGCGACCTCAGATACGGTAGCAGCTTCTTCCATTCCTTGCCAGTCCGGCCATTGGCGCCTGTAACAAACATACGCAAATTTCAGAAAAATAAAAGAATTTTTTTAATGAAAAGAAAAGAAAGGAGAATGTGGTTAGAAGAAAACCCTTGGGATTGACGACGAAGACGAGATGGCGAGATGAGTTGTGAGCCGTCCGATCGGAAGAAGAGAGATCGATGGAGGAAGATTTCTCGGATCGGAGAAAAGAGGGGTTTGGCAGTGCGGCTTGTATTCCATAAATCATCTATTCTCTCCCTCTCTTTCTTTCCTTCTTCTTCTTCTTCGTTTTTTTGGGGGAGAGTGGAAACTTGCAGCAATGGAGAAGGTGAGGGCGATAAGATCAAAGTGAGCTTGCTGTCTTAATACTGGCTTAGAATTTTATTAAGATGGCCTGCTCGCACGTTTCTCATCAGGTGGTCCCACCCCAACCAAAGCTCTGTGGGGGCCACATGATGTTTGTATTATATCCGCTCTGTACGGAAGTGGATTAGCTGGTGTACTACACACCAGCTATGTAGTTGCCGTAGGTACCTGTCGTGCGAAGAGGAGCACTGACGCTCCTCGAGCTCTGAGTTGTACGAACGGTTCAAAGGAGATCAAAGTTACATGGACCCCACAGTGATGTATTTATTATATATACACCGTTCATCTATTTTTAGAAATCATTTTCGAGCATTATCCTAAAAATGAATCATATCCAAAGATCATATGGACCACACCATAAATAGCAGTGGAGATAATGATTTTCACTGTTAAACAATTTTTAGGCCCACCATAACGATTATTTTACCTCCAATCTGTTCATGAGGCCACGAAGATCTGAATGAAGAGGAAAAACAAATTTCATATTGATCCAAAACTTTCATGACCCAAAAAGGGTTTCACTGGTAGACATTCAATGCCCTACTGGTTTTTGCGGTGTGGTCCACTTAATAGTTAGATCTGTCTTATGTAGGGGTGTACACGAACCGAGCTAGCTTGGTTAGCTTGCTTGACTTGACTCGAAAAAGCTCCGTTCAGCTCAGTTTGAAGTTGAGTTCGAGCCAAGCTGAGTTGATTTTTTGAGCTCAAAAATGAGTTTGAGCCGAGTTCGAGCAGGCCCTAGCTCGACTCGACTCAGATCGAATTAGTTCGGTGACTCGATTACTTTGCCATTGATGTTGCTCACCAACTGTTTGATAAAATGACTCAACGAAATGTGGCTGGTGGCAATGAAGGTTTGGCTGGTGGCAAGGTGTAAGGAAGGTTTGGCTGGTGGCAAGGAAGGTATGTACATGAAACAAATACTTTTTTTTCTCTTTGTTTTTTTTGTTTTTATGTTATTTAGAAGGTGTTCGAGAAAATACCTGTAAAACCATTGCCTCTGTTTGTAAAACAGTGGGATTTTTGTTAAGGTGTTTGTGGAAATGCCTCAATGACGAATCAATCTTGGCTCGAACTCGGCCCAAGCTGGCCCGAGCTACTGACCAAACCGAGCCGAGCTGGCCAGTCAGGCTCGAGGACCAAGTCAAGCCAAGTTTGAGCTGAGGTCAGCCATTGTTCCAGCCGAGTCGAGCTAAGGCCAGCTCGACTCGATGTACACCCCTAGTCTTATGTTTCGTCTCAAGCCTTAAGACGAGCTCCCCAAATGGATGGACGGTTTGGATATAACACATACCTCATGATCAGACCCACAGAACTTGGTGACGTCAATACAACAACTATACAGGTGGTATGAGGTACACCAGCCAATCCACTTCCCAAGCAACCTATCTTGTGTGGGTACATGTCATGCGGAGACGAGCACCAACGCTCATCGAGCCCCGAGATGTACGAACGGCAGGGAAGCAGGTTGGCTAGTGTACCACACACAAGCTATATAGCTGTTCTAGGTACATGTCGTGCGAAGATGAGCATTGACACTCCTCGAGCTCTGAGTTGTACGAACGGTTCAAAGGATATCAAAGTTACATGGCCCCACAAGGATGTATTTATTATATCGACACCATTCATCTATTTTTATAGATCATTTTAGAGCGTTATCTAAAAAATGAATCATATCCAAAGATCATATGGACCACACCACAAATAGCAACGGAGATAATGATTTTCACCCAATTCGTAGGGCCCAACATAACATTTATTTTCCATCCAATCTGTTTATAAGGTCACAAAGACCTGAATTAAGAGGAAAAACAAATTTCATATCGATCCAAAACTTATGTGACCCCAAAAAGGGTTTTAATGGTAGATGTTCAATCTCCTACTACTTTTTTCAATGTGGTCCACTTGATAGTTAGATCTGTCTCATTTTTCGTCTCAAGTCTTAAGACGAGCTCGCCAAATGGATGAACGGTTTGGATATAACACATACCTCATGATCAGACCCACAGAGCTTGCTGACGTCAATACAACAGCAATATAGTTGGTGGGAGGTACACTAGCCAATCTGCTTCCGAACGGTAGGAGATCAAAGTTGCATGGCCCCACAATTCAATTTGGAGAGATCATTTTAAATCTTGATCCGAAAATGAGTAATTTCCAAGGCTCAAGTGGACCACACCACAAATAGAAGTGAGGACAATAATTCTCACCCTTATAACAATCATAGGGCCCACCGATAATGGGGATATTCTCAATGCTCATAGATCAAAAAAAAAAAAAAAAAAACCCTAAACTTAGATGAAGAGAAAAAAAAAAAAACCAAATATCATATTGATTAAAAAATTTTATGACCTTTCAATGACCGGCCGTTTAATCCTCCACTACTTTTTACAGTGTGGTCCACTTATCTATATATATATATATATATCTGTTTTATTTTTCAGCTCAAGCCTAATAACTAGCTCATCAAGTAGAAGGATGGTTAAGATATAACTCATACCTCATGATGGGACCCACGGAATTTGGTGACATTAACCCACCAGCTAGGTTGCTGGTGTGTGTGGTACACTAGCCAATCCGATTCCCCTTTGTCCATTTGTCTGGTCAGATCATATTTACAACATTAGCCCAAACAATAAAGAGATCTTAATCTTTACCTGTCCACACCTCACAAAACAGAGGAATGAGCTCACCGTTTAATCATTCATAAAGGGACTCCGATGATAGATAAAGGGAAAATATAAATATTAGCCAAATCCAAAACTTTTGCGGCCTTTCGAAGAATTCAATGATAATCATTTAATCTTTATTGTTTATTGTGGCGTGGCCTGCTTAAGTTTTGAAATTTTTTTAAATTACAAACATATTTTAAAATAAACTAGCGTAATAGATAGATAGAGTGAATATATAAAACAAAGATCATGATGGACCCTTGCAACTTAGGTTACTTGGGATTGGGGTGTGAATCTCAGCCCCCATGAGATGGGTGTGTAAAGGAAAGTGGAGCTTGATTTCTAATCTCCCTGCAAACCAAGCTTATTTTACAAGTGTTGCGCGTCAGCTAAACTAAGTGTGCATATGGCATCTTATCCGTTCATTGCATTAGCCCGTCATGAAAGAATGTTGGGGGCCCAAAGCTCAGGCCAATCCAACCACCATTGTGGGCCACAAGATTTATAAAGGTTTTTGTATGGTTGTTAATTATTTTCTATGGTGGGACCTATATACTCACCGTGGCGGGATGATAGGATGCCCTATGTAATCATTAAGTGGGCCACACTTAGAGAAACAATAGGCAACCATCGTCTGAAACCTCCAAACTCAAAATGCAATAATGCAATGGTTAGATGGGTTGATCGTTGTAGCCTCTAACTTCAATAGTTGGGCAACTTCGACAGACTGCTTGTAGCCAGCTGAGAACAGATCACAATAGCCTGCAGAAAGGGCTCACTCGAGGATTGTGCTCTTTCAATCATTGCATGGAGTCTAAACATAAATCATTTATTTGATCATTTTGGGAACAAGCCCAAAAATGAGTTGATTCCAAGGTTGAATTGAACCACACAGTGGGGATTAAACACCTACCGTAGAAAACTTTCCGAGGCCACTAAAGTTTTGGATCAAGCTGATGTTTGTGTCTACCCTACAGGTCACATATGACCTTTCGAATAGGTTATAGGTTGGATGAAAATTAAAAATTATAATGGGTCTTAGGAAGGTTTCAACATGTGAGTCATTATTATTGTTGCTTCCTATGGTGTGGTCCACTCAAGCCTTGTATCTAATTCGTTTTTTCAATCATACCCTAAAATGTTATGGAAAAATGGACAGACGGCATGGACACCCATATATCACGGTAGGCCCTCGGAGCCCTTTGTTGTGGAAAAACATGTGTACATATATATGATGGATATATGCAAAGCTAAAACATAAAATAAAAGAGCCAAACAAAAGCTAAAAGACTCAAACCAAAACAAATTCACCCTTCTCGAATACTTGGGGATCATCGAATTGAGGGAAATGATTTATGACAATATGCGTACCCCATGGGATAGAAACATGGATATTTCTTCTTTACTAAAATAAGAGTTACCTCTCTCCCAATCGTACAAGCAATCACATACTAAGGAATACCGTAGAAGATGAAAATAATGGAATAGTTCTATCTAACTACGACCCTCGCTTTATATGGACCACCACACGAGAGAGCCGGTGGAAAAACTAATACAAACTAAGCTTCACCATACATGGGTATATGTACGAATGTATGGACATAGAGAGAAAAAGAACCACAAAACAAAAGGAGATTAGACGTTTTCTATTGGGGAAGGTCCCTGAACACGCAAGGACAAGAACGTCCACTGCATTAACAGTCTCTCACTTGAAGAATAATTTCTTTAATAGCATAAAAACAGTCCAAATATAACTTCCCAAACATCAACAATCGTTAGGTAACAATAAGCCTAAAACAAATCATGCACCAAATAAACTTCTATATTACAATAGGCTTTGTCAGCATGCCTGTTATGTTGTTGTTGGTGTGAATCTTCTGCAATGATATTTTACCATCTTCCACAACATCGCGAACAAAGTGATATTAAACATCAATATATTTAGTCCAAGCATGAAATACTATATTTTTAGCCAAGTGTAACACGTTATGATTGTCGCAATGAATAACCATTACTTTTTGCTTAAATTTTAATTCTTCTTACAACCTCTTCAAGTAAATAGCTTACTTGCATGCTTGTATAACTGATATGTATTCTATCTCTATAATAGATAAGGCCACCGCTGACTTCAGTCTTGGCATCCAACTAATCGCACTACTGGCTATAAAGAAAATATAACATATAGTAGATCTTCTTTTATCACAATTTGCTGAATAATTTGTATCTACAAACCTAACTAACTAAAAATTTTGACTACTATAGCAAATAGTCGTTTTAAAAGTAACATTCACGTAACGAATGATCCACTTCACAACAATCTAATGATTTCTTCGTGGGTTCGTCATGTATTTACTAACTGCTCTCACTACTTACGCAATGTTTGGTCTGGTGCATACAATGACAAACATATAACTCCCTGCCTCCGATGAATATGGTACTTGAGACATGTCTTCTCTACTTTTGTGTTAGGACACTAATATGAAGACAACCTACAACTAGCAAGCAATGGAGTACTGACTGAATTAGAAATTTGCATGTTCAAGCGACTCAGAACTCTTTCAACATAACACTTATGGGTTATTCAGACTTTTCTTTTTTCCTATCTTTAAGTACGATCATCCCAAGAATCTGATTAACAATACTTAAATCCTTCATATCAAATTCTATGGCCAAACGAGTTTTTAATATTGCAATAATATCTCTATTGGTTCATACAACCAACACGTCATCAACATACAATAATAATATAATAAAGCCACCATTACTATAGCTACAAACATAGGCACAATAGTCTGGCTCACACCTTTGAATTTTCAATCTCACAATGAAAAAATCAAACCACTTTCATCAATATATTGCGCATGCTTTAAATCGCAAAGCGATTTGTTCAGCTAACAAACTAAATTCATTTTTTTTCTTCAATAAAACCTTCGAGTTGAGCCATATAAATTTATTCACCAAGATTCCCATGTAAAAAAATTATTTTTACATCCAACTGCTCCAAGTCAAGCACCGCTGTCATACTCAATATAATACGAACAATACTCAAATAGATAATTGGAGATGATTTTTTAGCATATAATTTTACCACTAATCAAGCTTTGTATCCTTCAACATTCCCTTTAGTATCCTTTTTCAACTTGTAAATTTATTTGGAACAAAGTAGCCTTCCGTCATTTGGGTAATTCAACTAATTCTCAAGTCTTATTCTTATTCAGAGCTTCAATCTCCTCCTTTATGCACACTCTACATTGGCTAGCATCCACAGATTCACATGTCTCTCGGTATGAGTAAGGCCCGCGCTCTTCATTCATGTAAGCATAAGCTGTAACATAATTCTTGAGCCAAACAGAAAGTTTTGTAGCTCTCTTCGGTCGGTTTTGATTGCTTTGAGTTTCAATACTTGTTATCTCTTGAACATGATATCCATCTTTAACAATATCATTAACTTGCTAATCATCTGAATTAGTAAACTGATTTTAAACATCGTTTTAATATTCTAATTTAATTCTTCTTCATAACTTTGAACTCGTAATTCTGTATCTTTGTATAATGAATCTTTATTAAAAATCACATCTCAACTAATTATTAACTTGTGGGCAGTAGGGTCCCACAATTTGTACTCATTTGTCCTATTTACATAGCTAAAAAAAACATACTTTCTGAACCTCGCATCCAGTTTAGTCAAGTGCTATTTAGGAATCCATACATAAGCGTCGCAAAAAAATTTGCGAAGGAACGAATAATTAATAGGTCTTTTATACCATACATTCTTAGGGATCTTGTAATCTAGTGCAATTGTAGGAGAAAGATTTATCAAGTAATAAGTCGTATTAACGACTTCCGCCCAAAAATACTACTCGAACCTAACCAAACTCAACATGTTCCTAGTACAATTCATAAGTGCATGGTTCATACATTCTGCAACTCGGTTTTGATGTGGAGTATCGGGGAACGTTTGGTGTTGGGGGCCGTTGCCCAAAACCTTAGGATCTAGCCTTCCAAAAATGCAAGAATTATGGGATAATAAAGCAATGAAATAAATCAAAGCACAAACCACACAACACAAGAGATTTTTTACTTGGAAAACCCTCAAAGAGGTAAAAACCACGGGACTTAATCTAGAGTAGCAATCCACTATGAAGTAGAACATTACAACCGATCACAAGCACACACCGCTTGGATCAAACCTTCTTCACTCACGCAGGAGCAGATAAACAATAAGAGAATAAGAAAAGCGGAGAGATCTCACCGATTACGAGGACGTAGAAGCGCTGAGATATCAAGTGTACAATAGATCACCTCTATGAGTATAACATCCCTTCCACAAGCTCTCTCTCTCTCTCATACCTTTGATAGCCCTAAACCCTTTAGAAAACCCTTGTAAAGCTTTAGGAAACCCTCTTGTATTACATAGAACAGTCATAGGTACCCCTATTTATAGTTTAGGCAACTCCCTTTCACACCTCTTGGGAAACCGCCTCAAATTTCAGCAGTCTACACAAGATCTGGGCTCAAATCTGTGTAAGCTCGACTGGTCGAGCAGAGTCCTCGACCGGTCGAGCGGCCCACTCGACCGGTCGAGCACCTCCCTCGACTGATCGAATACCACGAAAAAAATAAACCCAAAGTCGCTAGACTTTGAGTTGAGCCAGGGCTCGACTGGTTGAGCACCAATCTCGACCGGTCGAGTGAAGCTCACGACTGGTCGAGCCTGGGAGGAAATCCCATCATTTAGTACCTCTCAATGCAATGTTCATCGGAAAAAATCTTTAAAAAAATTCGAAGTATATTTTCCTTCATTATCAGTTCTTAGACACTTCATCAACTAATGCTTTAAAGTTGATAAAATAAGTAAAAGCATCACTTTTTCTTTTTTAAATATAAATACATACATTTTTTAAGTAATCGTAAATAAAACAAATAAAATGCTTCGAACCTCCTAAGGATTCGACGGAAGCCTCCCTAAGTATCAGAATGAATTAAATTAAAACATCTTTACCTTCGTAATAGATGAAGGAAAACGAGCTTTATAAAGCTTTCCACATAGGCTATCATTACAAAAATATAAATTAATATACGTTAAACTAACAAGTAAATTTCTATTAAGAAATATCTTTAGTCATTGCTTACTCATGTGGGCCAACCGCCTGTGCCAGATTGTAGTAGAGTTTGTCATGGGATTGGTAACAATAGCATCGCCAACTATGACATCTCTAATAAAATGATATAAATTGTCCATTAACTATTCTTCATCATCACCATCACCACCTTTACAATTTTCAACTTGAATCTTTTCACCAGAAATTTTATAGTTATTTTCATCGAACTTTCCCAATAACAAAAGACACTTCCATAAGTTCGATACATGCCGCACATCATAAATTGTACGTGTGATATCATTAAACATAAGAATTTTGACATCTCCAATCTCTACAATTTTACACGTACAATCATCAACCATATAAACTGTGCCGCTATCAGATAATTAATATGTGTAAAAACAATCTTTGTGTGGAGTCATATGCAACAAAATACCCGAAGCTAAGATCCATTGATCGCTCAGATTTTCTCGTGGAATCACTTTAGACAACACTTTCCTGTCTTTAGATGAATTGTCCCTTTCAACTAGATTTCCCTAGGAACATTTTGAATTTGATGCTTGATCATGCCTTTCGGGTCCTCTCGTACTAGGGAAAAGTCCTCTCAATGCTCTAACGCCCATACCGGATATGGACCAAACTGTCTTACGACGTTCTGAACCCAACACACGTACCACTTTAATGGGCGAACAACCCAACCATTGAAACATACTACAACCCTAGGTGTTAAGTTTGTAAATTTCCTGATATGTTTTCTTGCATTTAAAATATTTACACAAATGACCATTTTTTCCATAATTTTAACACTTACCCATTATGTGCCCTTTCGACTTAGATTTCATTTGGTCTTTGTCGTTGGTACCCCTCTCAGTACATCTTTCTCTTACCATTATAGCGTCACCAATAGATTGTTGATACATTTTTATTTTTTTTGCAAGACTCTTCAATAAAGAATGTGAGATGGCCAACTCTATAGTGAGATCTAAACCATTGTTGAGATTCATACTCAAACCATTCCTTGAAATCTGGCATCAAATAGAGTAAAAGTAGATATTTTCTTTATCATCAATCTTCACATCAACCACCACTAATATGCCAATTAGGGTGTTAAACCATTAAAGTGTTCTTGCAAGGGAAACCCATATTTTATCTTCAAGTTATACAGTTGACATTAGAGAAATATTTTATTTGACATCGATTTTTCTTCATATGGGTTTCGTAATTTGTCTCACAAACTTTTGTAGTAGTTTGGTCGAACATGTTGAACAAAACTAAATCTTCTATAGTAAAATGGTCTGCCATGATTAATTGATTTTTACCCTCAAATATTCTGATTTTTATTTCCACGGGATTTTTTTTTTCTTTCCTTGAATTGCAATTGCACATCCTTCCTTCACTAACAACTCATTCATTTTTAGTTTCAATAACATATAATTGAATCTATCAAACTTAGACACCTCAAAGCTGGTAGAACTCAATCTAGCCATCAAAAACACAATTGGAAAACAAACTCTAACACTAATCTTGTGTTAAAAGGTTTTTTAACCTTTGATTATAATACCAATTATTGTAGAAAAACATACACACATGATTAATATAGACAACAGCAGAACACAAGAGAAAATATCTAAATATAGGTCAACATAGTCAAACCAAAATAAAATATAAGAGATAAAAGAATTTACATGGTTGGATAATATTCCTATTTTATACCACAATAACACAGAGTTACCTCTCTCCCAGCCACACAAAAAATATACCACAGAAAATAATGAAATAGTTATAATTATAACCCTCGCATAAAACTTGATATGGACCATTACATGAAAGAGAAGATGCCAAAACCTTATATAAAACAGCTTCATCACACGTGGCAGTACGTATGGATGTATACGTTAAGTAAAAAAAGAACAGCATGAGCCAAAGGAGTGGAGACGTTTCCCAATAAACGTCCCTGTACACGCAAGGACTGAAAACGTGCTCGGCCTTAATGCCTCTGTCCGTTCCTAGCTAGGGACCGATGGGTAGTACTCAATCGGCGTCCCCTTTGATTTTGACATGGTGGCCTGTTGATGGGTGTGGATTTTCATGTGGGCCCCTGTTTACTTGGAATTTCATGTTTTAGACAAAGAGCACGTTGGCTGGAAAGAGAGGACTGCATTCTAAGTTAGCGTACAACCTGCTGTAGTTAACCAGGTCTCTGCAAAATCTGGCCTACGGTTCAGATTCTGCCTACTTGTGGGTCCCCACATGGCCCACTGAATGAGCAGAGCAGCTTGACTACCTGGGCAGGTCATTTATGTGGTGGGCCCGTCAATCCACGTTTCTCCAAGCTGCTTGTCGGGAAGGGCCTACCCTGAATGAGACCGTATACATGAAATCAACGTGGGTTGGTTGGAAAATGCTCAACCGTATATATTCAATGCACTGAGTTTAGCAATTAGGTTTGTCTTATCTAGAGCTGGGCATGGGACGACTCGACTGGCCTGATTCGACTGGTGCAGACCTGACTCAACCCGAAGCCAATGAATGAGTCAGTTCGAATCGAGTAGGGCTTCGCTTAATCTGAAATTAAATCGAGTTGAGTTCGAGTTACCCAGTAACTCGACCCGACTCGACCCAAAACTCAATTCAGCCAAACTCAACTCGATTGGAAACCCGACTTGACTCAGATTCGAGTGTGTGTATCCTAATTTCTAAGTATCTCTAATCCTATTTGCCACACCCGACTTTGACTCCGACACCGACACAATCCTAAACTCTCTCTCTCTACCTCATCTTCCTCTTCTAAACCCAGCAGCCACCCACCGGCATCACCACCCCCCCTCTCTCTCTCTATGACTCGGTACTTTTGACCGGGGTTAGACTCGGTCGAGATTTGTCCATGCTAGACCCGGACTCGGATCGGGTCGGGCATGCTGGACCCAGTACCGAGTCGGGTTAGACCTATTTCAAAACCCGATCGACTCGGGTCAGCCGTAACTTGGTCTGACTAAACTCAATGCCCAGCTCTTACCAAACTAGTTTTTCGACATGATCCAACCATGGTATGGATGGCACAATGAGCGGCTCTAGAATCACACACGTGTTCTAAATTCTCACATGTGCGCGAGTGAAATAGCAGCGACCTGGTTTTCCTTTTAAAAGAATGAAATGACGACGTGCCAAGGGACTCTTTTGGGTAATCTCACTCTCTATCAATCTGACCCTCTTTGGAGCTTGTTATGCTCCTCCAAAGGAAACATTTCTGTTGTCTATAATAACATGGTTTAAAAACAATGGCCCAGATTGGATGATTAAGTGGACCCACGTGAATCATTTGGCTTGGGTGTGTAAGAACTTCAATTAAGTGGGCCTACATGGATCAATAGGCTTGAGTCAGTAAGAATTTCCATTAAGTGGGCCTACATGCATCATTTTGGCTTGGATCAGTAGGAATTTCATTAAGTGGGCCTACATGGATTAATGGGCCTGCATGGATCAATCAGCTTGGGTATTTAATTAGGAATTTCCATTAAGTGGGCCTACATGACTCATTAGGTTTGGGTCTGTAAGAATTTCCATTAAGTTGGCCTACATGGATCAATCAACTTAGATCTGTAAGAATTTCATTAAGTGGGCCTGGATGGATCATTCAGCTTGGGTATGTAAGAATTTTCATTAAGTGGGCCTACACTAATCAATCAACTTGGGTATGTAAGAATTTTCATTAAGTGGGCCTGCACTAATCAATCAACTTGGGTTTGTAAGAATTTCCATTAACTGGGTTTACTGGATCAATGGCCCAGATTGGTCAAACCTCTTTTGACCGTTGGATTATTTGAATTTGAGTAAATGTCCCTTCCCTATGTTATTTGCAAGGGATGCATATTGCATATTGATATGCCAGTGGAACCGTGGCTACTGTACGGTCCGTGGGACCCACAATCATGTATATGTTTTATCCAGACCGATCATAAATTTGGGATCATTATTTTAAGGCATGAACGAGGCAGATCCAAATCTAAGGTGGACACCACAGGAAAAGATTGGTTATTCAACGCCCACCATTGAAAACTTCCTAGGCCCACTCTAATGTTTATTTGTCATCTAACATGTTGACTATGTCTCAAAAGACTGGATGAAGGGAAAACACAAATATCAGCTAGCGTAAAGCCAGACGGACCGCACCACTTGGAACAATGGGATGCATGGACACACTTGAGAGAGAGAGAGAGAGAGACAGAGAGAGAGAGAGGAGGCATGCTCACCTACGCACCTGCGCACCTTTTCACACGTGTCATGGGAGTCTAATTCGAACGGTCCATGTGATGCGGCATCCCATGAAATTGCATCCACATGGGACTAATTTTCACATTGTTCTAAAACTCTGGCGGGCCATAGCAAAGAGAGATGCAAATCAAGCGAGGAAAATGTTTTCTTTTTCCATGGCCCACCAAGTTTTTGATCAAAGTATAAGTTGGGCCCCAGGGGTTTCATGGGGTTCTGCATAAAGTGGATCTGAGTCATAGCACGTACGATGAGTTCTCAAAAAAGTTTGCATGAAACTCCTGTGAACTTTTTAAAGAACTCATCATACATGGTGTAAGTCCCAAATCTAAACGGTCTACGCGAAGCAGAACCTCATCAATGCTCCCGTGCCTAATTTTTTACTTTGATCCAATACTTTGGTGGGCCATGAAAAATGAAAATAGTTTCCTCCCTTGATTTGCATTTCTCTTTACTATGGTCCACCAGAATTTTAGATTAGTGAAAATTTGTTCCTTGGGATTTCATGGGATTCCGCATCACATGGACCGTTCGGATTAGACTCCCATGACACGTATGCAAAGGTGCGCGCATGACTCTCTCTCTCTCCCTACGCGCACACACACACCTTTGGACATGTGATATAACTATTGTGCATCTTTATCCGATATATATGATGGATATTTGCTCCCACGAATACCAAGGTATGTACATATTCATTTGGTTAATGAAAGAGATTTAATCATGCAAGTTATAAATGTTTGTCAACTATTATTAGGCCCAAGTTTTTGGGCCCTTATATATCAAGGGCTAATATTAATTGGTGGTCAGAGAAATGTTTACAGAGACCAGATTAAGTATGGTCAATTTGTTTAAGTTGGATTTATCGTTTCTGAATTAAAAAATAAAATAAAATAAAATAAATTGCCCATCTATATTGGATAAAGTTTTATAATCTCATCAATGGTTAATATTAACTATATTTTGGGCTAAATCGAACTTTTTTGGAGTGGTTCTTTGAAGGTATGAATGTATAACTATCCTTTAATTTGAATCCTAAATATTAGAATGGATTATACTGGTTATCAAAGTGGCTTCAACTGGTGAATCATATTATATTTGGAATTGAGCCGGATTACATTAATTAAAGAAGGTCACTGTTTGGCCAGTCTCTTAGATTTATAAATTGACATCAGTTAGCTTCATGTACATGAGAGCCTTGAATGGTGACATCACCTTAAAGGACACAGTTGATGAGGTGGACTCATAATCATTTTGGATAATTTGATTAAAGGCTCCGATCTTTTAAAAAAAAAAAAAAAAAAAAAAGAAAAAAAAAAAAAAACTATTTCGTAACATGATTAAATTTTTTTATTTTGCTCCAATTTAAATCCTATGATGTAGAACCTGTCACAGACACGTTCCTAGCATGGTTGAGCCAAAAGAAGATGGATCGTGAATTGACTATAACTTTTGATCCGGGTATCGTTACGGGGCGCATAACCTATCAATCTTTACTGAAATGGGCCATCCGAGGTGAACTGACCCACAAAGTGGGTCGCATCTGTCCGTTTCGTCAAAAAAGGCGCGCTTTCAGCTCAAAAACGAATTTTTAGGAAAATTTTACTATTTTTAGTAATTCCGATTTTTTAAGTATTTTTAGAGCTTTAGATTTTCTTTCCTTTTAGAAATAACTTTTAGTTATACTAGGACTCTTCTAGAGAGTTTATTTGCAATTTTTATTTTTAGAAATTAGGCCTTAGAAGAGTTTTATTAGAATTAGGATTTTTATTAGAGTTAGAATTTTGCTATTTTTGGTAATTACGAATTTTAGTTTATTTTTTTTCCTATATTAATGGTGTAAGGAGACACATTAGGGAATGATCAATTATTCATCAATCAATTTCGATTTTATTAGAATTTATTTCTATTTTCTGCTTTCTTTTCTCGTGGATTCGAGAAGTCT
The DNA here is from genome assembly GCF_029962835.1 of Magnolia sinica. Lineage (NCBI taxonomy): Eukaryota > Viridiplantae > Streptophyta > Magnoliopsida > Magnoliales > Magnoliaceae > Magnolia > Magnolia sinica. The sequence goes on from NC_080578.1 coordinate 94,348,156, forward strand.
CTGTGAGGAGTCCAAAGAAGTTCCGTGGATTCGGAATAGTTATCCTCTTGAGGAAGACGGTGCTCGACCTCACGTCCTCCCCTGCATCAAAAAGACAATTATCAGCTTGACCCAAAACTTTTGCGACCCATTAATGATCAATCACCACTGTGCTCCAGGGAATTTACCTTTAACGGCGGCAGCTTTCGAAGCAGCACGGCGAGAGAATCGGCAAGCTATGCAAGGGCTGCAGGCTTCCATCGATCGCATGGCGGATCATTTAGCGGAGGCCCTAGGGCAACTCCGTGTTCATGGTGGTGATCCACCATCAACAATTGCTAGAATTCGTAATCATATTGATCGTAAGGCGACGCTATCAGTGAACCACAGGATCACTCCTGATAAAGTGGGATCTAGCGGCATGATTTTACAGCATCCTAGACGAGCCATTGATCAGATGGATCGGATGGACCAAGAATTCAAGATGAAAGTCGATCTTCCTAGTTTTAATGGTCAACTCTACTTCAAGGACTTCCTCGATTGGTTGCTTAAAGTCGAACGTTTCTTCGACTACATGAACATAATGGAAGAGAAGAAAGTTAAACTCGTGGCCTACAAGTTGACGGGCAGAGCTTCAGATTGGTGGGAGCAACTTCAACTCGAGTGAATGAGACGGATGAAGGCGCCAATCCGCATGTGGTCGCGGATGAAGAAGTTATTGTGCATGCGATTCTTCCCTACCAATTACGATCAGGTATTATTCCAACAAAATCAAAATTATTGGCAAGATAACCAATCATTAAAGGGTTATGTAGAGAAATCCTATTATTTGTCGGCGAGAGGTGACCAAGTCAAAACGGAGTTGCAATAAACCACAGGATTCATCAGTGGAAAACATGTGACCCCTATGGAAACGGTGAGCTAACTCAAGACTTCTAAAGTGGAGGGACAATCTCTTATGACTGAACAGGCCTTTATTAAACAATCTGAGGAAACGGGAGACATATATGCAGTAGTTGAAGAGAAAAAATATGTGGAGCCTGTGAATATCCTAAAGGATTTGGAACCAGTATCGCAGGAGTTCAAGGGGGTTGTGCTCGATGAACTCCCTAATAAATTACCTCCCATACGAGATATGCAAAATTACGTTGATCCCATCGCAGGGGCAAGTCCGCCTAATTGCCCACATTATCAAAAAAAATATGAAATCTTGAAGACTGATGTGAAGGAATTAATCGATATTAGTCAAGTCAAGGAAAGCATGAGTATATGTATCGTATCGGCTCAAAAGCTTAATGCTAAGTACAAAAAAAAGTCTAATGAACATCGGCGTCAGAAGTTATCTCAGACTCATGTGCCAAGTCTCTTGCGTAACTCGAGGACGAGTTTTTTTCAAGTGGAGGGGTCTGATGTAGAACCTGTCACAGACACGTTCCTAGCATGGTTGAGCCAAAAGAAGATGGATCGTGAATTGACTATAACTTTTGATCCGGGTATCGTTACGGGGCGCACAACCTATCAATCTTTACTGAAATGGGCCATCCGAGGTGAACCGACCCACAAAGTGGGTCGCATCTGTCCGTTTCGTCAAAAAAGGCGCGCTTTCAGCTCAAAAACGAATTTTTAGAAAAATTTTACTATTTTTAGTAATTCCAATTTTTTAAGTATTTTTAGAGCTTTAGATTTTCTTTCCTTTTAGAAATAACTTTTAGTTATACTAGGACTCTTCTAGAGAGTTTATTTGCAATTTTTATTTTTAGAAATTAGGCCTTAAAAGAGTTTTATTAGAATTAGGATTTTTATTAGAGTTAGAATTTTGCTATTTTTGGTAATTACGAATTTTAGTTTATTTTTTTTCTATATTAATGGTGTAAGGAGACACATTAGGGAATGATCAATTATTCATCAATCAATTTCGATTTTATTAGAATTTATTTCTATTTTCTGCTTTCTTTCCTCGTGGATTCGAGAAGTCTCTGTGAGGAGTCCAGAGAAGTTCCGTGGATTCGGAATAGTTATCCTCTTGAGGAAGACGGTGCTCGACCTCACGTCCTCCTCTGCGTCATCCTACTTCTCCTATCTTAATAAATTTTCCCTTGAAATTTGTAGACCTCACTATTTTACCGCTAATCATCCATTTGTAGCTATTATTGAGTGGTTAAGATTGCTTGTAGAGTGTGATTCTGGAGATGCTCCATCCACAGTGCAGCCCACAATTTGGTGGTGATGGTTGTGCGTAAGCACGTGGCACACATTATGAGTCAACAACATTTTAAAAATAATGAAGTCTCAAAAGAATCTAACATATGGAAGAGCATGTATAATTAGATGGAAGCACATGGCTTCACCTTAGTTATGTAAATTAATGCCCTTTCTTTTACTTTAATGCATATGCTCTTTAATAATGCATAGTTCAGTCATGGTGAGAAACTAGTTGCTTTAAAATTTTTTAGTTTAAAGCCTTTACCATGTCCTTGATGATGTAGAGCTTTAACAACTTAAAAAACTAATTGCATGCAAATTCCACCCTTGTTATATGTTAGAGATAGCAACATGTAGATATTGTGTACCATACAAAAATGGGGTGCCTTTATACCACCCATTCATGATGTTTATAAAACCATGGCATAGAAATGGTGGAGAGATGTTTTTTGTTACAATTACAATGAGGTGGGGCTCGAGCAATGCACATGGAGAGAGGAGGGGGAGAGAAATCCGGGAAGCGGTCCACCCTAAAGTTTCAAAAGAGAGGAACTTGGGGTAGGAGGCTTTTTTGGGATATCCCTTGTTTAGTTTTTGCCGGTGAAATCTGAGCCATATGATGGGCAATAGTTACACAAATCAAGATCCTCTGCTTGCCACAAGGAGGGGACTCCTGTTTTCTTGATCGTGATTGGTATACGTCATCATTGACATTGTCGACATTGCTACAGTAAATGCAGCAGTGATGATATGACTCAATTAGATTGCAACAAACATGATTCTCATGCTTGTGGCAAGCAGAGGATCTGGATTCAGTCACACATTCCTAGAATATTAGGTCTAACTCTAAGGCCCAGTGTTAGACAAATTATATTTCAATGATGAGGTCATATGCTGAGTGCCTATATGGTGCGGTGTGTGAAACAAAATATTGCCAAAACACTCTTTAACTTTAGTTAAAAGGTATTTCATATCTAGTGGAATTTTAATGTTAGATGCCCTTGGAAAATTATTACTAGGGAAAGAATGTTCAAAAGCTAATCCCATTTGTTAGTATGGATATAAAAGGAGGAAATAACTTACAAAAGTAGATTCAAATAATCCCATGCAAATGACTACATTAACAACATTAAAAGCTTCAATTATTCTTTATTTATACGTGTAAAGCCTTAGCAGATGTATTAGCATGGATGTTTTAATGGTCCACTTCTTTTTGGGAAACATGCATGATCTAATATTGCAAGGCCCACCACCACCGCTATTGCCAATGATACCCTTGATTAATCCTCTCCATGGAAGTGGATGTTTAATAACAATTGGTGGGTCCGCAGTTCCAATCAAGCCACTGGCTCCACCACCAAAGCAAAGCCAATGGGTGCTACTTGACTGCCATCGACTAGTACTAGTTCATGATCTTGCTGATTCTGTTTTTGGTTGTATGTGTGTGGGCGTGTCAGAATTGAAATTGCGGCACAATTCAAACCAAATAACAATGACCCCAAGCGCTAAGATATGCAGACACGTAGCATATATGATCGAGATCTAATGAGATCGATCGCTTATTAAGTCACTCGTTCAATGTATAAACAAGATCAGACAATATTCAGATGGTGGGGTTCGTCTTCTGATGATGGGTTGTACCTTTGCCTTGTGTACGAAAAGACTTTTCAATACAGATAAAGTAAAATGAGAAAAAGATTCTTACCGTCGATCGCGAGGGACAACTATAAAATACATCTCCGAGTGAAGAACTGAATCCAACGTGCGATTATAGATTCAAATTACAACTAAGATTACCAGCTACTTGATTAATGCTATGAATTATACTACGTAATGTAAACAATAGGCTGAAAGTAAAGAATTACCTTATGGAATGTAATTTACTTGACGGAAAAAGTAAAGAATTACACTATGGAATGTAAATTGATTAGTAATTAAAAAGATAATCAAAAGGTAGATTTGATCTGATTGGATTGATATGAGATAATTTTTCTTGCTGAATTCCTTTGCTATTTGTAGTCTTAATTTGACCCTCTATATCCTTCTGGCGGTTACCATAATTGTTCAGCACTACTTAGCTTCCTTTGTTTATTCTTTTACCATCTGTGAAGTAACTGATTTCGCGATTGCTTCTTCACTGGTCACTCAAATAATGACACGACACCACTTAATACGCTCCTTCTATTATTACTAAGAAATTACCTCCATACATATTTGCAAATCTTCAAATGCACCATGCGAATACGTACAAATCACACGTAACCTATCTTGATTGGTACTCACGGGGAATGACGATAATAGGGATGAACAAATTATCATCTATAGGCCCTGGTTCATTGCCGTCAACTACTAAGCGAGGTGGCATTGGTTCGCTGGCGACCGGTACTGTTTCACTGCTGCCAATCAGTACTGGTTCACTGCCATCGATGACCAAGCCAGCTGGGACTGGTGGGCCACCGACGACCGGTGCTGTTTCACTGCTACCGATCTGCACTGGTTCATTGCTGTCGATCACCAAACCAGCTGTGACTAGTGGACCACTGATGACCGATATTGTTTCACTCCTGCCGATCAGTACTAGTTCATTGCTGTCCGCCACCGAGCCGGGTGGAAGTGGTTCGCCAATGGCCGGTATTATTTCACCACTGCCGATCTGTGGTGCTGGTTCATTGCCATGGACCATGAAGCCAGCTAGTACTGGTTCACTGCCAACGAACCCAGGTCTCGTGCATGAAGAGAGACCCACGTAGAGTAAAACAAGGAAACTCATGCAAGCCCATGCAGCTCTTGCCATTTTTGCTATTCTTCTACTATTTCATGTTTCTTGCCATGAAGTCCTTTATATAGGACACTTCGAGTGCACTCACCTCAGTTGGGAATAAAGGTACATGTGCTACTCACGGCCTAAATTTTATATGGTTTCTGACTCACCCAACGATTGGATATTCATGATATTTTACACGTGGCATCTGATATGTAGAGATTTCCTAATGAACGGTTTGGATCTCGCACAGGTTTACGTGGCTTCCATGTATAAGGCGAGAGTTCACTCGAGCGTGTAAGCATTTCTCGTGGAAGTGACGAGCACGCAAAGATCCTGAATTCGTTGTGGAGGTACCCAAAGAGGGGGCGTTATTTGATACTCAGCCTGCGTATGACGCTTGATACGCACGCACTTTGAATGATACACGTGGCATACATTAGATCAAATTAAACTGGATAAATTGCGGGACCCACCATTGCCAAGTTACAATCCGAAAATGTAAAATTTATTTTTCAAAATACCAACCTATGATTCGTGGACGCTTGTTTGTTTAAACATGACCATTGGATATTTTTCATTTTAACCGTCCAATAAAAGTGTCCAATAATCGATGGTCGTAAAATCAAATAAAGGTGACTCTTTTTTTTCAAGACACATCAAGATTGAAATAAAAATTTGGACGTTTTAATTTGAGTTACTTATATGCCAAGTGTGCAATTTACTAGTAAGTGCATGCGTATCATCGATCACACTCCACCAGAGTATCAAAGTTCCTCTCCCCACTAAAAACTCTTCTTACAGGAAGCATGGATTTGGACCGTTCCATCAACTTCTCAACAACTTCGGGCAATTTTGGCTCATTTGATCTGGTACACGCGGCACATTTGTATGGGATCTGGACCGTTCATTTGTTAGCCCCTGCCATGGATGGGTGCTGAGCAAAATACCACATCCTTTCGGGTGTTTCATCCAATGGTTGGATGATTTTCAAGGATTTCAGTTTGACGGTTACAAAATGGAAAAAAGCAACCATTGATAAGCAGAATAAAAGTCCTCCAATCAACGGCTATGGTCAAATTGCTTGGAATACATATCTGTTACTGTTATCGTTCTCGGGAATTTCTTGAGAGAGTTTTATCTTTGAGGTTTTAGTTTTTGGGATACTATCAGGAAATGTTTTAATATCTTCAGATCAACGGCTGGGATAAATCAATCATGGCCCCACGTGGACAGATTAGGTACCAAATAGGGACGCGGTTTGGCTAGTGACCCCCACACCAGCCAGTTAGCTGATATCAAATCTCTGTGGGCCCCACCATGATGTACGTGCTTTATCCATGCCTTCCATCCATTTCCCCCCATCATTTTAACATAAAAGTCTACAAATGAGGGAAAATCAAATCTCAGGTGGACCACACCACAGAAAACATTCTTAATTAAACGTCCACCATTGAAATTTCCTAAGGCCCACCGTACTGTTTATTTGCCATCCAAACTGTTGAAAATGTCACAAAGACCTGGATGAATGGAAAACACAAATACCAGCTTGCTCCAAAACTTCTGTGGCCCCCAAAAAATTTTTCAATGTTTCCTATAGTGTGGTCCCCCTAATATTTGGCTCTGCCTATTTTTTAGCTTCATTCCCTAAAATGATCTAACAAAATGGATAGACGGTATCGATAAAACACATACATCATGGTAGGCCCCACAGAGCTTTGACACCAACTAGCTGGCTGATGTTAAGGTCACTAGGCAAACCGCGTCTCCAAATAGGGAAGTTCCTTGTACGTGCCTCAAGTATTGGATCATCGTACACATGTTCCACATCCACCGTTAGGCTACTAATCTATATTCGATCTAGACCGTTGGTTTCATTCATCTAAAATTTCCTATTTTTAGCCAGGTTTGGCCGTTTGAGTTAGACCATAGCCACCATTTTTTTGAGCCTGGGCTTGGGTCCTACTGTGCCAGGCCGTTGCTAAGCTTGGTCTGGGTTTGGACCTTGGGACTAATTAATCATCAGGCCGGCCCGGATCCGTGGGAATGGTGACACTATCAAATGATCCGGACCATTTGCGTTGTGAGCACTTGCGTGGAAGGGGTCAAAGGGAAAAATGAACGGTCAGGATCATTTACTTGGGCTAATTTCTAGAACATGGTCGATCTGCAGTAGAGAGCAAAAGATAAACTGAAGCTTATATAAGTGGGCTAATTTCTAGAACACGGTCGATCTGCCCGAGTATCAAGAAGTCTTTCTCATTCTAAAGTGCACCAGGCGTGCAGGATTACTTATATAAGTGGGCCATGTGATGGAAGCTTAATCAATCTAGCTCTAGCAGACGTGATTTTATTAAAAAGACACGGATTGCCTGACCCGGCACATGAAGTTCCTGTAGTCGGAAGCTGTGGTGCCTACATTGATGACCGTGACAAATCTAGTCCGTTCATCAGTTTTGCAAGACCATAATAGGACATAATTATAAAAATCAGCGAGATCCAATACTCATATGGACCACACCAAATGAAAGAGTGGGAATGGAAATCTCCACCATTGCAACCATTCTGGAGCTGACCATGGTGTTTATATGCTATACAAACCGTTCATAGGGTTATTACCGATCAGATAAACCGTAGGTACAAATATCATCCTGATACAAAACTTCTTTGGCCCCCACAAAGCTTCCAATAGTGGGCGTTCAATCCCTACTCTTTATTGTGGTGTGGCCCACATAAGTCTTGAATCTGCCTAACTTTTACAATCCTCTCCTATTTCTTCTTTCAAAACTGATGGACGGAGTGGATTTCTCATGGGCATTTATGTGGGCCCACACAACTTCTGACTACAGGAACCTGGGCACAGGCAAGGCAATCCGCTTCCATTCTAACTACCTTTCTGTCTTTTGAGCTGTGTGGGACCCACCTGTGATGTGTGTATAGAATCCAAGCCGTTCATCCATTGTGCTTCATGATCACCGTATCAGGGCACAAATTTAAATCAAATCAAACAGTTAAAGTAGTGGGCCCCACTCTACTGTTAACGACCGATATTGTGTTGGCTTGCCGATTGGTGGACCCCTGATGGATGGCTAAAACTGACAACGTACCAATGGCCTGAATGAAACAAACAAGCGTCCATCAAGCAAAGGTTAGGAGGCCTATCTACAGTGTGTTCTTCCCAATACTGACGCTTTGATTTGAGTTACATGAATACCACGTGTGTAGTTTCTGAGTGCATGTGCATGAACTATTATACTCCTTCAGAGTATCAAGGATGACCGAAAGGCGACAGTTGAAAAGCCTAGTCGGTGGTGCTGAAGAGTCCTGCTTATGTTTTGGGACGTGGAAATCCACCATAAATTCGATTGTATCGACTATTCCACGTGCATCCAATGCCATTCAATAAAATGGCATTATCCCTGCAAGCCGTTGATTGGTGAACGTTGGAAAAGGATCGAGACGGTTCAATCAGTAGACCCCTGTGGTGTATTTTTGAAATCCACCACTCCCACCGTCAGGTGCGTGACCTATTTTTGGAAATAATGCTATAAAAAAAAGAAGCAGCCCAATCCTTAATTCAAGTGAACCATAGCAAAGGAAACAAGTAGGAGGAAAGCGCCCAACCTTCGTTTCCGATGGCTCGACTGTTGTGTTTATGAAATCCATTCCAACAGTTACATGTTCCATCCCATGTTAAGCCCAGGGTCAAAAAAATTAGGCTAACCTTGTAAGAGCTTTACTGATCAACGGTCTGGATTGTCATTCAGTTGGACTGGATGATTGAGTAGAACAGTGGGCCCCACTTCAGGTGATGCGCTGCGCAGACTATCTGCGCAGCTTTGCATACTAGGGCTGGAATGCTATAACTGTCTTACGCAGACAGTAATTTGAGTTGTACTAGGATGCTACAATGTGGAGCATGGGAGAGAGAGTTGTGATGGGTTTCAAACTCCCTCTCCACAGACTCTATAAAAGAGAGCTGGGTCCCCGATACTACACCACGGCAGAAATTCGAGTCTCATCTTGTGAATTACAGAAAGGGTGTGAAGGAGAGGAAGAACCTAAGCTCTACAGGAATTCTGGTATTCTGGTATTCTTATCCAGCTTCCATGGCGGCGTCCCATCTAGGTAAGCCATTTGAACCCCTGATCGCCATGTCCATTGCACAGACAGATCCGTGGGCCTATTCCGCATATAGATTAAGTCCCGTGGGCCTATTCCGCATATAGATTAAGTCCCACAGTTGGTATCAGAGCCACTGTGCAAAGGCATGATGATCAGATTCATCTAATTTTCATATTCAGGTTTGTATTAGAGATTTCAGATTCAAAACCCATATAGATAATCAGGGTTTATTTTTTCCCAAATTCGAAACTGTATTAATGTTTAGGGATTTAGAATCCCTGTATTCAGCAGATAATTAGGGTTTTCGATTTCGAATCCCTAAATCCAGTTAAATTAGGGATTTTGGATTCGAATCCCTAAATACAGACATCTGATTAGGGATTTCGGAATCTAAATTCTGAGAATTAGGGATTTTGGATTCAAAACCCCAAATCGGGATTTTGGAATCCAGTCATCCAATTAGGGATTTCAAATCCCAAATTCAGAATTAGGGATTTTAATCCCAAATTCAGATATTGGGGATTTCAGATTCTAAACCCCAAATCATTAATTAAAGATCATTCGAAACCCTAAATCCCGTTAATTAGGGATTTGTATACCCATACCTATGAATTGGTGAAGGCCGCCATGAACGATTGGTTCTCCCACTGGAGCTGTCTGAGAAACTTCGATTTCTCTAGATCCACCTCCATTCATGGCTGTTGAAGCTTTGAACTAGCCACATCGTTCAACCACGACCATGTCCGACGTATTTGGAGGAATTTGCGTCTCATATAGAATCGAGGGAGATGCCATCGTCGATCTTCTCTTCATCTGATCGAGCAGACAGAGGAGAACAGATGAGATTCATCTCTCTTTCTTCTTCTTTTTCTTAGACTGCATACAACGGGTCGAGATCTACCGGCTCCTTCCTCGCCGCAGACATCCGGTCGAAAACGACCTGCGTTTTTTCCTTCGCTGCGACTAGAATTAGGTCGAAAACCGACCTTATAAGAGGACGGGTCCTCCGACCCGATTTTAGTTTAATCGGATCCGTTCTCTAGACCCGATTTCAGTTCAATCGGATCCGCTCTCTGGATCTTGGAACCGGGCCTGACATGATGTGTAAACCCATTTTTGGCCCTTGGGCACATTCCACTGAATATTTGGGCCATTAGTCTTCTAAAAGACATCCATGGGCCTGATTTTTCATAACCATTGATGGGCCAAGGTCGTCTATGATTGACATTGTAAACATTGTGTTTACATTGTGGACATTGATTAATAAATCTAAATCATCCATTATGTATTCCGTAGGCATCTCATGTAGAATATTCACTAAGTGGGGATCAAGGGTGTGTATACACTATAATTGAACTAAACGTATTATTGATTATTTCCACCCATCTTGTGATAATTCTATTCTAATTATGAGTGCCTTAAGGATGATGTATAGATCATAAAGATTAAATTTTGATGAAGCCCCTATTTAGGCCCATTACCCATCCTTAATATTATTACAGAGACCATTGGATCGTAGAAAGCGAAACATATCTGACAGTTTCTCTCTTTAGATCATCTATTTTCCAATGATTAAAACTAACTATCTAGTGGGCTGCATCAGAATAATTAAGATATAATCCATAGAGAGGTAGAATTATAATAGCAATCTTGCAGTCTATATTTGTAGTTTTGGATTCGGTTGTGTTAGCCACCATAGTGACCTCAATCGATGAAAATTTTACAAATACAAACTTGTAACATTGGGATAAGTGGATTGCATACAGTTGCGTTCAAGTTTTCATGCGTACGGTAACGAACACATAGATGATTATTGTATGGCAGTCAAGTGAACGGGTGGAGTAAATGGTGTAGGTAATGTAAAGCTGAAAGACTCATCTCACCCACAGGTGTCGAGTGTCTCAGATTTACATCACTGACATCACTTAGCTTTATATTCAGGAGGATTACTAACATGTTGTCATTACCGCCCACAGGAGAAATGATGATAATGTAACAGATTCTCACTAGGATGAGATGATTGGGCCCATCGTCATCCTGGATAATTCAATTGATGCCTCTCTTAGCAACTGAATTGGTTAACTTTGCCTGATATTTGTTTACATTCACGAAATTGATTTGTGAAACTATGAACTAATGTGAGTATATATATACCTCTTTTATTTCAGTCTCAATTCCAACTAACCAGAATCAAGTCCCTGCCCTTAATGGATCTAATTACACTCAATGGAAGAACGCCATTAAAGTTGTAATGGGCTGTCTTCAATTAGATCTTGCCCTGATAACACCAGAACCGCCAAAGCCATCTGATAATGCCACTGAAGCTGAATATAATAGATGGGTTGCATGGTTTAGATCAAATGATACATGCCTGAAAGTCATTAAGTATTCAATTTCTGAATCGATGAAGGGTGCCATGCCTGAAACAGATAAGGCCAAAGTTTTCCTGACTTAAATGGGAAAACGATTCAAGAAATCTGAAAAATCTGAAGTAGGCATTCTTCTGAATAAATTGACTCACTCGTCCTACGATGGAAAAGGCAACATCTGTGAATACATTGTAGAGTAGATCGAAGTTGTTTCTAAGATCCGTGCTTTAGGGCTTGTACTCACTGATGATCAACTAGTTTATTTGATCATGAACAACCTACCTCCCCAATTCGGCACGTTCCTGGTAAACTATAACACTCTGAAAGACATGTGGACATTGGATGAACTCATCACTCAGTGCGTCCAAGAAAAAGACAAGATCATACAGATGATAAAAGTTCAAAATGTTAATATAGTGACTTCAGGACAATGGCATGGGCAAGGGAATAAAGGTAGAAGGAAGAGGAAACAAGGTTCTAATAATGGATTCTCTGGTCCTCCATCTGGAAACCATGAGAATCAATCTGGAAATGGATCTAAACGCAAATGGGTTAAAGGCAAACCGTGCTTCTTTTGTAAAAAGACGAGTCATCTAAAGAAAGACTGCGAAGGTTTTAAGGATTGACTCATAAAGAAAGGTAATCATTCTGTTCTTGTCTGTTTTGAATCTAATCTGACCGATGTGTCAGTGGATTCCTGGTGGATAGATTCAGGAACTACTATTCACATATGCACTTCTATGCAGGAATTACTACAGGTCAGGCCACCAACTGATGCGAAGCGCTCAGTATACGTAGGCAATAGTGTCAAAGTTGACGTGGAGGCAATTGGAGTCTATAGGCTTAAGTTGAAGACTGGTCATTTTTTGAATTTAGTAAATACATTCTGTGTGCCGTCTATAAGGCGCAATTTAGTTTCAATTTCCTGTTTGGATAAGTTGGGATATTCATTCCACTTTGGAAATAAAAGTTTTAGTATTTACTTTAATTCGATTAAAGTTGAAACCGGCTCTTTAGTAAACAACTTATATCAGTTAGACTTGATTGCCTCTCACGTCTATAATATTAATACCTTACATGGAAATGTAGTGGGATCCAAGCGAAGACTAGACTATGAGAATTCTTCCATGTTGTGGCACAGGCGGCTATGCCATATATCTCGTGAGAGATTAGACAGGCTTGTGCGAGAAGAAATTTTACATTATCTAGACTTTTCTAACTCTAAAGTATGCATTGATTGCATAAAAGAGAAACAGACTAGAACGAGAAAGAAAGGTGCAACCAGGAGTGTAGATCTATTAGAGGTTATATATACAGATATCTGTGGACCATTCCCTACAGCCTCATGGAGTGGCCACAAATATTTCATTACCTTTATAGATGACTACTCTCGCTTTGGGTACCTATACCTTATTAGTGAGAAATCAGATGCCTTGGATGCTTTTAAAATCTATAAGGCCGAGGTTGAAAATTAACTCGATAAGAGAATTAAAGTTGTCAGATCTGACCGTGGTGGTGAATACTATGGCAGATATGACGAATCAGGACGCAATCTAGGGCCATTCGCTAAATACCTGTAGAATTGTGACATTGTTGCTCAGTACACTATGCCTGGTACTCCAGAGCAGAATGGGGTTGCTGAGAGACGTAATCGCACCCTTATGGATATGGTGCGAAGTATGGTCAGCAATTCAACATTACCAAAATCTCTGTGGGGTGATGCGATCAAAACCGCAGTTCATATATTAAAAAGGGTTCCGAGCAAAGCAGTAAGCAAAACTCCTTTTGAGTTGTAGAATGGGAGAAAACCAAGTCTCCGATATCTACATGTTTGGGGTTGTTCTGTTGAGGCCAAAATTTATAACCCGCATGAAAAGAAACTTGATCCTAGAACCATAAGTTGTTTCTTCATTGGATACCCAGAAAGATCAAAAGGCTATCGATTCTACTGTCCTTCCCACTCCATCAGGATTGTTGAGACTGGGAATGCCAGATTCATTGAGGACACCGAAAATAGTGGGAGCACGAACATAAGAAATTTTGTATTTGAGGAACAAAGGACTGTGACTCTTGTCATAGTCAATCCAGATCATGTGGACATTAATGATGCAGTCGATTCTGCAGTCACTGCAGAGCACCACGTAGAACCTCATATACAAACCCCTGATGAGAAAAATCAAGATCAAACCCAACAAGCTGAACCATTAAGAAGATCTGAAAGAGAGAGAAGGCATGTAAATCGAGATGATTACATCGTATACTTACAGGAACACGACTTTGACATAGGGGTGAAAAAGGATCCTGAATCCTTTACACAAGTCAAATAAAGTGTTGATCCTTCTCGTTGGTTTAATACCATGAAAGATGAGTTGAAATCCATGCAGGACAATAAAGTATGGGATCTTGTAGAGTTACCCACTGGAATAAGGCCGATTGGTTATAAATGGATATTTAAAACCAAATGGGACTCCAAAGGTAATGTTGAACGATATAAAGCTAGACTTGTTGCCAAGGGTTTTAACCAACGTGAGGGCATTGACTTTAAGGAGACTTTCTCACCAGTATCAAAGAAAGACTCAATCAGGACCATAATGGCTCTTGTAGCTCAAATGGATTTAGAGTTACATCAGATGGATGTAAAGACTGCATTTCTTAATGGAGATCTGAATGAGAATGTGTACATGTTGCAGCCCGAAGGTTTTGTAGCTACTGGCTCAGAACATTTGGTTTGCAAACTTAAGAAGTCCATCTATGGGTTGAAACAGGTATCGCGGCAGTGGTACCTTAAGTTTCATGAAGTAATTTCTTCATATGGCTTTGTAGAAAATACTGCAGATGAATGCATCTACATTAAAACCAATGGGAGTAAGTTCGTTATAATGATTTTGTATGTTGATGACATTCTGTTAGCTAGCAGTGATACCAGGATGTTGAGCGACACTAAGAAATTTTTATCTCAAAGGTTTGAAATGAAAGACCTTGGTGAAGTTTCTTACGTCATTGGCATTGAGATTCGCCGTGACAGAACACTTGGACTGCTCAGCTTGTCACAGAGGGCCTATATTACTAGGTACTCGAAAGGTATGGCATGCAAAATTGTGCTTCAAGAAAGTCGCCCATTGTAAAGGGCGACAAATTTGGTTTATTTCAGTGTCCAAAGAATGATTTAGAAAAGAATCGAATGAAAGAATTTTCGTACGCATCAGTAGTAGGGAGCATCATGTATGCTCAAGTCTGTACACGACTGGACATTGCCTTTGTCACTGGAATGTTGGGAAGATATCTATCTAATCCAGGAATGCAACATTGGATAGCTGCAAAGAAAGTATTACGGTATCTTCAGAGAACGAAAGACTTCGGACTCACATACAGAAGGTCTGATCAGTTGGAGTTGATCGGATATTCAGATGCAGACTTCGCAAGCTGCGTTGATACTAAGAAGTCTACTTTAGGATACATCTTCATGATGGTGGGAGGAGCCGTGTCGTGAAAAAGTGTGAAACAATCTACCACAGCCTCATCCACTATGGAAGCTGAATTTATTGCCTGTCATGAGGCATCTAATCAGGCACTATGGTTACAGAGTTTCTTCTCAGGTTTGCGGGTACTGGAGTATATCCCGAAACCATTGAGAATATTTTACGATAATTCGGCTGCTATTCCTTCTCTAGTAACAACAAGCATTTGTCAAGGTCGAGGCATATCGACATCAAGTATCTTGTTGTAAAGGAAAGGGTTCAGAATCATCAAGTGTCCGTGGAATTCATCGGCACTAAGCAGATGATTGCAGATCAGCTCACTAAAGGGCTCCCTATTACGCCATTTTAGGAGCATGTAACATCCATGGGAGTCATTGATCCCACAGATGTTTTCAGTTAGTGGGAGTTGAGCGTACTTTGATTTTCACAGACACTTAGAGATCTCGTTTTATACAGTTTGTTTGGATGATTTTGATATAAAGATTTATTTCTGCTTATTTATATATATGCGCAAATTTTGAGTAAGTGGAACTACAGTTGTGTCTTGTTGGAGACATGAAAAAGCTTCAGGACCTCTTAAGGATAGGCACATATTATCACACTAAAGTGTGTAATCCTTATACCACATTTCCTAGTTCGTGATCTATGTCGTTAAGATTGAAAGTATTTGTGATCGCGCTTAGACTCACTTCACCTAAATTAAATGTTGTGATGACTACCGCGTTTCGATACTGACTGTCTTAATGGACCATATTGAATAGCATTACTCATACTGTCCAACTGTTTCATTGGTTAACCATTTAGATATTTTCTTAAAGGATCAAAACTTGTTTTCAAAATTATTCTATATGACCATCATTGACGTTGCTCAAAGAGGCCCAAGTGGGAGAATGTAAGAACTCTGTTTAGTGGGCCTTACTGATCAACGGTCTGGATTGTCATTCAGTTGGACTGGATGATTGAGTAGAACAGTGGGCTCCACTTCAGGTGATGCGCTGCGTAGTCTATCTGCGCAGCTTTGCGTACTAGGGCTGGAATGCTATAACTGTCTTACGCAGACAGTAATTTGAGTTGTACTAGGATGTTACAATGTGGAGCATGGGAGAGAGAGTTGTGATGGGTTTCAAACTCCCTCTCCACAGACTCTATAAAAGAGAGCTGGGTCCCCGATCCTACACCACGGCAGAAATTCGAGTCCCATCTTGTGAATTGCAGAAAGGGTGTGAAGGAGAGGAAGATCCTAAGCTCTACAGGAATTCTGGTATTCTTATCCGGCTTCCATGGCTGCGTCCCATCTAGGTAAGCCATCTGAACCCCTGATCGCCATGTCCCTTGTAAAGACAGATCCGTGGGCCTATTCCGCATATAGATTAAGTCCCACAGACCTTTGATCAGTTGAGCCCCGATAAAGGATATAGTTTGGAGATGGATGTTTGGGTTGATTTTTCACAAGGATCATGTAAAATCTAGTAAAACTATTAGATGCCACGCTAAAATTTAGGCATGAGCTTAAAATATAGGCTCATTTGTGATTCAGGTAGGCTATACCAAGGGAAGCAGTTTGGAGGGTAAGTGTTGCTGGCTCTATCGTTTGGTTCAAGTGAATCATGAATGGGCCTTATTGCCTTTGATGTAGCCAATCGGGGCGGCTCGTGTGATAGATGGACTAAATTGGTTGTGTATGTGCGTGTCTGGTTATGGAGGCATGCTAGAGTGGCATGCTATAGTCTTCTTTACTTGATTGAATTGTAAGTGCCATCGCGTCGAGATGGATAGATTAAAGACTAGATCAAGATCCAGGTCCTCTCAACCACTCATCGATGTACTTCGTACTTAGGTAATTTGTGCAAGGGTAGGGGTTAACCCTCATGAATGAGTTCTTTTTGCCTTGTGCCGATAGATGTAGGATCTACTGGCTTAAGAACTTTTTATTACACCGGTGCTTTAGTGTAAGACCCGTATCCTAGTCCGTACCGTTCCATCAGCTTCCGCGATCCTTTCGGTCAAATTTCGGCAACCTTCGCACCATATCCGACATTTACGCGCGATCCTAAGCCAGGTCCCGCACACCGACGTCGGCTCGATCCAAAACTTGTATCATAGTGACCGCGTCGTCGCCGCGGTTCCAACGCCGTGACTTGCGCATCGAACCGATACCCAGGCAAGAAGATGTCGATCTGTGTTTATTCCGAAGAAACACCGCACGTTGCAGATTTTGAGGGAATCTCTACAATTAATCCCATCAATCAATCATAAATGCATCCCATACCTCAAGTACTTCAACCCATTCCCTCCTTTTTCAAAAGTCCACACTCTTTCCACCTCAACATTCCTTTTTTTCCCATTTTCAACAACAACCATACCCCTTTTACAATTTTTCAACCCAACCCATCACCCATCATACCTCACCCATCCATATCATCTCTCTCTCTCTCTCTCATTTATCAAAACTCCCAAGCAACTCAAGCCTCACACGTCCAAGCTCCCCTCTCTCTCTCAAGTGTGGTCCACCTTCTAAGCTTTCTATAAGCTTATGCACGATTGATGTGTGCAGGTGACGCTAGGACGTAGTCGCAGCCATAGTCTCGCCGTAGTTGGAGCGTGCAGCCGAGCTTTTGGAGTTTTGTTTCTTTCGTTACATTGTATTTTCCCTTTTAGACGCATTGTACTCAAAAGTTTTTAATCATAGTGGATTTTGTGGTGGTGTTCTTGTGGTTATTGTTCGTGGGTTATACTTTTGGTTATGCTCATTATGAATCAGACTGATGATTATAAATCCTCCTTATAGTATCCCAGGATCGGAACCTGGTGAATGGGTGCCGGGAGCCGAGAATGGGGTTCTACGGAGGCTGTCGGCGTCGGATTCGACGATCGAAAATTTTGTGAGCCCGGTTTCCAAGTTCGGGGCGTGACAGAAGTTGGTATCAGAGCATAACTCGGGAATAACCAAGAACAACATTACATATCTGCTATGAATGATTAAGTCATAAGTTTGGATAGCCTAGCAATCTTTTATTACAGATCCTTAACGTGCGTGCCTTCGCGAGCTTTTAAGTTAATAGGCACCTTCGCTCTTTCCTGTAGGACATGGCGCGCAGGAGAGTGACCCGATCGACTCCCGCACCACCACTTGAGACTCCGGCCCCACCACCTACTGCTCCCGCACTACCACCTACGATTCCTGCTCCACCACCAGAGATTCCTACTGCCCAGCCTGAGGATGTCGCTCCTCTACCAGAGATTCATACCGCCCATCTTGAGGATGCTGCTCCTCCACCAGAGACCGGTGCGGATCCGACCGTATCCGTGAGTGCTTCCTAGTTACAGCAGATGCTGCAGGCTGTGACGGCCGCACTTCAGAGGCATAGCAGACACCCGGTTGTTTTACCGGCCCAGGCAGAGCAGGAGCCCGCGAGTGCCCTACTTCGAGAGTTCCGACAGTTTGATCCTCCGTTTTTCCAGGGCGAGCCAGATCCGACAGTAGCTGAGAGATGGCGCTCTGATGTGGAGAAGATTTTTGATACCACGTCATGTACGACCGAGCAGCGAGTCCGGTTAGCAGTGTTTCTTTTCCAGGGTGAGGCCGAGCACTGGTGGACCTCTGTTACCCTCGTCGCAGGACCTGACTACGTCTGGACATGGGATGATTTTATAGACCGATTCGAGGAGCAGTATTTCCCTGACCATATTCGACGTCAGAGAGCACTAGAGTTCGAGACTCTGGTGCAGGGAGATATGATTGTGGCGCAGTACGCAGCCCGTTTCGTGGCGCTATCGAGGTTCGCGCTGTATATGGTTGATGATGAGGGGCGGAAGGCCAGCCGTTTCGAGAACGACTTACGTTACGGCCTTCGAGGCCGTGTGATGGGGCACAAGCTCCCGACTTTCCAGGCAGTAGTACGAAGGGCTCAGATTTATGAGACAGAGTGGGCTGGCGCGCAGGCCGACGGAGATCAGAGGAGGGGTCAGAAGAGGTAGACCCCCTTCAATAGCTCCCAGCAGCAGCGACGACCACAAAGGTATAGGAGTCACCCACCTGCTAGAGCACCAGCAGCCCCAGCAGCACCTCCAGCGCCACCCCAGCAGCCATTTGCAAGGACTTGTTTTGGATGTAGTGGGACAGGGCACCGCCTGTCTGAGTGCCCTCGCCCTCATCTGTAGCAGTCGAGAGGATCACAGCAGCCTCATCTACAACCGCCGAAAGCACCACAGCAGCCTCCAGCACAACAGCGACCTCAGCAGCAGTATAGGCCGCTGCAGAGGTAGCAGCAGCACCAGGGACCTCAGAGGGGACAGGCACCTCCCCAGCCAGCTCAGGCTAGATTTTACGCAGCTCAGCAGGACCCGCAGTCATCCGAAGAGTCGTCGAGGGTATACTTCCTGTCTCTTCATGCATCGCCCGAGTATTATTTGATTCTGGCGCTTCTCACTCATTCATGTCCGAGGATTTCTGCCGATCGACTGGATTACCGACAGAGTCTACTAGTGAGGGATTGACCGTATCGACGCCCTTGGGGAGGACCACAGTATTGGGCCGTTTCTATCCATCTTGCCCGGTTCTTGTCGGTGATATCTTTTTGCCCACTGACTTGTTTGTGCTGTCGATGACAGATTTTGACGTTATCTGGGGCATGGATTGGCTTGCCGAGTACCACACTATCTTGGACTGTTCTACGAGGACGGTCACATTCTGCATACCAGGTTTGCCGCAGTTTCAGTTCGTTACAGAGCCCCGAGGAGAGCCGTTATCTTGCTTGATGTCCTACGCCGTTGAGGAGCCTGTTGTCATTTGTATTGATCAGTGGCTGGTTGTCTGCGACTTCCCCGACATGTTCCACGAGATTTCAGGATTGCCTCCGTGCCGTCATATTGAGTTCCAGATAGACCTTGTGCCTGGTACCGCGCCTATCTCGAAGGCCCCGTACCGTATGGCACCGATGGAGTTGCGTGAGCTGCAGCGACAGTTGGACGAGTTGCGTGAGTTGGGATTTATTCGTCCGAGCAGTTCTCCGTGGGGAGCACCGGTACTCTTCGTTAGGAAGAAGGATGGCTCGTTGAGGCTCTGTGTGGATTACCGCGAGCTCAACCGGGTCACAATTAAGAACAAGTACCCACTCCCGAGGATAGACGATTTATTTGATCAGCTGCAGGGTGCACAGTTCTTTTCGAAGATTGACCTGCGTTCTGGTTATCATCAGATTCGTGTCCGAGAGGAGGACATCCCGAAGACAGCTTTCAGGACGCGTTATGGTCATTTTGAGTTTCAGGTCATGTCCTTTGGACTGACCAATGCACCCGCGGTCTTCATGCAGTTGATGAACGAGGTCTTTCGTCCATATCTCGATCAGTTTGTTGTAGTCTTCATCGACGACATTCTGATATATTCGAGGACCCGTGAGGACCATATGCAGCATCTGATGATCGCCTTACAGACCCTTCGTGCCCACCAGCTATATGCGAAGCTGGAGAAGTGTGAGTTCTGGCAGGAGGAGGTGAGATTCCTCGGTCACGTGGTGACGAGGGAGGGTGTCGCAGTGGACCCCTCGAAGGTTGAGGCAGTGCGTCAGTGGGGTCAGCCCACAACTGCGTCCGAGATCCGCAGTTTCCTTGGTTTAGCGGGATATTACCGGCATTTCATTGAGGGCTTCTCCCGTATTGCAGCACCGTTGACCAGGTTGACTCGGAAGGGCACAGAGTTTATTTAGAGTGACGCCTGTGAGTGAGCATTTATGGAGCTGAAGGACCGTCTGACGTTCGCTCCTGTCCTCACTCTTCCCAAACTCTTCCCTTTGGGAGTGATGGATTCATGGTATTTACTGATGCTTCGCGTATTGGATTGGGTGCTGTCCTGATGCAGCACGGCAGACCTGTAGCATTTGCGTCTCATAAGCTCAAAGTTCATGAGCTGAACTATCCCACGCACGATTTGGAGCTGGCAGCAGTTGTCTTCGCACTGAAGGTGTGGAGACACTATCTCTATGGGGTTAGGTTCGAGCTCTTCTCCAACCACAAGAGCTTGAAGTATCTATTCTCTCAGTCCGAGCTGAACATGAGACAGAGACGCTGGATGGAGCTTTTAAAGGACTATGATTTTGACCTTCAGTACCACTCAGGTAAGGCAAATGTGGTGGCGGATGCCCTCAGCCGTCAGCCACGAGGCCTGGTGGCACATATGATGATTCAAGAGTGGAGCATGCTCGATGATATAGTAGAGTACGACTTTGATTTTGGTCTGCAGTCTTCTATCGTTCAGCTTTCGAGCCTGTCGATTCAACCTTCTCTTGTCGCAAGGGTGATCGAGGCTCAGCAGACAGATGAGTCGTTACAGGATTACCGAGCAGAGGCGGCATCTGAGAGTCAGACAGATTGGCAGATTGGTTCTGATGGTGGACTTCGCTTTAGAGGCCGATTGTGTGTCCCGGATATTCCTGAGTTGCGCAGAGATCTTATGATCGAGGCACATCGATCGCGATTTTCTATCCACCCTGGCTCGACGAAGATGTACCGTGATATGAGGCGACAGTATTTTTGGGTGGGGATGAAGCCCCAGATCGCCAGTTTCGTGGCCGTGTGTGACACATGCCAGCGTGTCAAGGCCGATCATCAGAGACCCCCTGGTCTATTGCAGCCGTTGAGTGTTCCGATGTGGAAGTGGGAGCACGTGTCTACAGATTTCATTATGGGTTTGCCGAGGACTCAGCGCGGTCATGACACCATTTGGGTTGTGGTGGACCGTCTGACGAAGTTGGCACATTTTCTTACGATTCGTGCGACTTGGCCTTTGGACCGGCTTGCGAGGCTATTCATTGAGGAGATTGTGAGACTACATCGTTTCTGACCGAGACCCAAGGTTTATGTCTCAGTTTTGGAGGAGCTTTCAGAGAGCTATAGGCACTGATTTGCAGCTCAGTACCGCGTATCATCCGCAGACCCATGGCCAGACCGAGAGGGTCAACCAGATCCTTGAGGATATGCTTCGGGCCTGCGTGATTGACTTCGGTGGTAGCTGGGATGAGCATCTGCGATTGGTTGAGTTCGCATACAACAACAGCTATCAGGCGACCATTGGCATGGCTTCTTTTGAGACATCTTGGGAGCGCGAGGCTGAGATTCGAGAGCGTTATCCCCATCTCTTTGATGATTGATTACATATTGTATCTTGTATGCTGTCTTCGATTTGATATGATGATGCCTTGCTTCCTCTTCTATTATGATTTATGTTTTCTTGTGTTGATTGTGTAAATTTCGAGGACGAAATTTTATTTGGAGGGGAGAGCTGTAAGACCCATATCCTAGTCCGTACCGTTCCATCAGCTTCTGCGGTCCTTCCGGTCAAATTTCGGCAACCTTCGCACCATATCCGACGTTTGCGCGCGATCCTAAGCCAGGTCCTGCACACCGACGTCGGCTCGATCCGAAACTTGTATCATAGCGACCGCGTCGTCGCCGCGGTTCCAACGCCGTGACTTGCGCATCGAACCGATACCCAGGCAAGAAGATGTCGATCTGCGTTTATTCCGAAGAAACACCGCGCGTTGCGGATTTCGAGGGAATCTCTACAATTAGTCCCATCAATCAATCATAAATGCATCCTATACCTTAAGTACTTCAACCCATTCCCTCCTTTTTCAAAAGTCCACCCTCTTTCCACCTCACCATTCCTCTTTTTCCCATTTTCAACAACAACCATACCCCTTTTACAATTTTTCAACCCAACCCATCACCCATCACACCTCACCCATCCATATCATCTCTTTCTCTCATTTCTCAAAACTCCCAAGCAACTCAAGCCTCACACGTCCAAGCTCCCCTCTCCCTCTCAAGTGTGGTCCACCTTCTAAGCTTTCTATAAGCTTATGCACGATTGATGCGTGCAGGTGACGCCAGGTCGCAGTCGCAGCCATAGTCTTGCTGTAGTTGGAGCGTGCAGCCGAGCTTTTGGAGTTTTGTTTCTTTCGTTACATTGTATTTTCCCTTTTAGACGCATTGTACTCAAAAGTTTTTAATCATAGTGGATTTTGTGGTAGTGTTCTTGTGGTTATTGTTCGTGGGTTATGCTTTTGGTTATGCTCATTATGAATCAGACTGATGATTATAAATCCTCCTTGTAGTATCCCAGGATCGGAACCCGGTGAATGGGTGCCGGGAGCCGAGAATGGGGTTCTACGGAGGCTATCGGCGCCGGATTCGGCGATCGAAAATTTTGTGAGCCCGGTTTCCGAGTTCGAGGCATGACATTTAGTGTGGTATTTCTCAATCAGAATGGAAGATTTACAAAAAAAAAAAAAAGAAATATAAATTAACTAGACTAAACATGATATATTTTATTAGTATCTTGGACCTGTTATAATCATTGTGCTTTACAACCATATATAAATAAAAATGAGAAATAAAATAAGTACGGGACACGCATATCAGAACAAACGACCAAGGCACGTGGTCAGTAGGATATAATTGGAGTATAAATAATTGAATCAGAATTCAGATAAACATGGTGATATGGCAACTTAAGGTCACATATATTTAGCCTATTCCTAAGATAAATGTATTACAACAGGAGCTGCTAGACAATAGTGAACTAGACTAGTAAAAGTAAGATAGACATGAAAATAAAACAAACATAAAAGTAGATAGGTATATTTGGCGTGAGGCCACGAGCTCTTCTTCTTGGGCTCATTTTTATAACTTTCTTGAGGCGGTGAGAGCCCATTGCTGGGCTTTTAGATCCTTTATGTAAGCTTCTTGAGTACGTAATCTTTTTCTTAGCAAATTGGGACTTACCTTGGAAAGAAAGGATGACTCGCTAACTTCTCGGATCTTCTTCTATAGCTGATCCTTCACAGAGATGTTTGTGGCCTAGTAAAGAATAGGCATGAGACCTTCAAAGTTCCTCTAATTAAGACAACTAGGCCAAGGTCCAGGGAGTTCAAGGATTAATCTTTATCAAACAAGGATATTCGATGCTTCTTGGTGACTCACCTCATCCACTTTAATGTGTTAGATGGTTCAAATTAAACCACTCCTTACATTTAACCATCACTAAGGTGATGATCTAAAGTGAGTGAGGGATTTGACCCATGATACTAATCTACCATTTGGATAGACCAGATCTTCTATTCTCTTGCATGATTCTAATTATTGTATAGAACGAAAGCTAATATAGGTTCGGTCATCCCTTTACGGTGTGGGTCCAGGACTGCATTTAGGTTGGCTCCGATATTGAATCGACCTATTGATCCGCAAAATCTTCTAGATCGTTGTTGGTTCTTAGAACGTCTATGATGAAATCTCTTATTTTGGAAGGATGGTGAGAGATGGCCTCACGAATGAGATTATATTTAATAGTGTGATGGGATACACTCACTCGACGAGTCTTTTGTAGACATGTCAGGCATGTTGCCTCATTTAATGGGCATGCTAATTGTCGCCACGTGGCATGCGACGATTCATCCTCTTAAGGGGCCCAATAAGAGTTCGTACCATTGCATTAATGACGTCAGAATATGTAACGCCGATGGAAGATATATCAGAAAGCAAATATCTTCAAGTGCGACTACAAATTAATGATGCTGAAATTGAATATAAACATGCTCAATTTTTTAATCCAATGCCTAAAATTGGGTCATAAACCTGATGGTAGGAGTGGAAATTGAAAATACTTTATGGTGAAACTCATTTGAGTCGGCCAACCCCTTGTGTAAAGCCATTTAGGTAGAAAGGGGTCACTAGCAATGGGCTTAACGTGATGCTTGATGAAAATCCACTCCCATAATTAGGTGTGTGACCCAATTTTAAGCCTAGAGCTAAAAAAACCAATCCTATCCATGATTCAAGTGGGCCACACTAAGGAAAACAATTTGGAGGGTGGGGCTTGGTTTTAGCCCTAGAAATTGAGTTATGCACTTGATTGTTACATAATGTTAATTTCTTAGTAAAGGGGCTGATAGGGAGCTCAATGTGATGTTTTGATTTTTTTTTTTCCTTTTTAATACCATTCCATCGTTAGGTGTGTGACCCAGTTTTAATTTATGGCTAAAAAATAAGTTTCATATGTTATTAAGGTGAACCACACTATTAGAAATAGTGCACAAGGCCACGCCCACCTCCAAACTGTTTTCCTTAATGTAGCTTTCCTTAATCAAGAATGGGCTTGTCTTTCAGGCCCTATGCTTAAATTTTTGTGTCGCATTTAATGGTTTACATGGATTTCACACGGTCATCATGGTGGGCTCATAAAAATTAAGAGTAAACGCCTCTCTCCCAACTATTTTCTTTGGTGTTGCGCACTTGAACCGCAAGTAAGCTCAATTTTTGGGCCTTATGACTAATAGTGGATTAGATAATTGTTGGTCAGAGTAGGTTCTCCATGCACATCACCGTGTCATCCATATAAAAAAAACCATGGGTGATCCTCCCCTACTAACTGTTTCCCTTGGTCGAGCCCACTTGAATCATTAATGTTACTGATTCTTGGACCGTAGATTGCATAAACACATTAAGGTGGAGGCGTCTGAGTTATAGCCCATCAATCCTTTCTCGCATGAAAGTAAAGACAATCTAGATGGTAGGAGTTCGTTAGTGGCATTTACTTTCATGCAAGCAAAAAGGTGGTTTGCTCTTGGCTTGGGTGGACCCACCCTAATATATTTTTACAATCTACTCTAACCATTATATGCATCAGTTCATATTAGGCCTAAGGCCCAAAAATCAGCAACACAAATGATTCAAGTGGACCACACCAAGGGAAACAATTATACGCCCTTAATTTTTACGTAAAGGGTTCGTCCCGGCTGGATGGGCCCCACTATCCTGCCGGCTCCAAATTCGATCAAAACCCACTTGGCAACGTACGAATGCACGAGATCTGGACCGTTGATTAGCATGCTGTGGCCCAAAATTGCATGAATTTCCTATTCCGGTGGGCCACGCGTGTACATTTGAATCTGGACCGTTGATCAAAAGCTTCTTCTAACCCCCGTTTGTATACACCTTAGTCCACCCAAGAAAGCAGATCGCATACTAGGTGGGGACCACCTGATCAACGGTTCCAGGCTGCCACGCTGGACACGTGCGATGAGGTAGGGATGAGAATCGTACTCGCGGGAGCAGCCTTTAGAATCGCTAGGAAGAAAAGATTCTTCCCAAGCTTCCTCTCCTCACAATCTTAGAATCTACGGTGAATAAAAAAAAAAATATAAAATTGGCATCCTTTCAAATCGGTTTTTCTAATCTACCGTCGATTACAACGAAAATTACATATCGACCCAGAAGAAGCTTCCTGTAATTTCATCCTTTCGCTTTTAAATCTTGTCACCCTCGAATCACCCAGGAAATGCAGCGAGAGAGGATCGATTCTTCCTTTGTAGCGTCTTCGTCTGGCGATTCGCGCGAGTACACATTCTAGGTTTAGTTCCAGATGGTGTTGGCATGGCATGCGTGTGAGAGATCTGGGCCATTTATTCGGTGGGGCCCAACATGAAATTCCAATGGTCAGGTTGATCAAGTCATTATGTGGGTGATACTTGCAGGACGATTAGGAAAATGTGAATTTGAGATTATATTCAAGGTATTTCTGCCACGGCATCTTTACGGATGGCCTGGATCTTTGACACGTGTCAGTAATCACCTCTTCAATATCTCCAGCCATAAACAAATCAGCACCAGCCAACCCAACCAAATGCTCTCTGCAAAAAAAAAAACCAAGTAGCAGATCAAATCAAGATGTGCGTATTGGGCCCACATGCAGATATGGTCAGATGATCGGAACCGTCCATCTTATGTGAGATATCGTGGACTTGGCCACAATACACAACCCAGGATGGAATGTACAGTTCTAAGTGTTGATATTTAACGAAGCGGATTGGGTGGTGACCATAACACCACCCATGTCCCTGATGTGACCGGACTCTGTGGGTCCACCGTAATGTATTGTTCTATCCACGCCGTCCATCCATTTTTTCCATGGCATGTTTCTAACCTTGAATCATATTCAAATCTTACGCGGACCACACCACACGAAACAGTGGAGATTGAACGCCTACCGTTGAAAATGTATTGCGGCCCACAGAAGTTTTTGATCAAGCTAATATTTTTTTTTCACTCCATCCAGGTCTGTATGATCTAATGAATAGGTTGGATGGCAAATAAACAACATGGCAGGCCCTAGGAAGGTTTCAACGGTGGACGTCACTAGCTCCACTGCTTCTTGTGGTGTGATCCACTTGAGATTTGGATATATTTCAATTTTGGCCAGTACCCTAAAATGAGCTGGAAAAACAGATGGACGGCTTGGATAGAAGATATACAGCACGGTGGGCCCCACAGAGTCCTGTCAAGGGGCAAAAATGGACGGTAGAAAAGAAAAATTTGCAACCATCTCTACGTGCCAAGTGGGGGCCACATGCACAAGTAACCAAATGATCATAGCCGCTCGTTTCCTTCACGCCATTGTGGATGGGAAACAGTCAAAACAAAAACCATCCAACGGAAAATATCCAACTCTACAAACCAACGGTCACGATCATCATTTCATTGTAATCTTATAGAACCACAGCCAATCCACAACAGCGCGATGGACAGCAATGTCGGCCCCACATGATATCCCCATCCAGCGGCTCCTACCTTCTCTCGGAGCCGAACCCGAACCCGGACCCGCATTCCAAAAATCCACCACCACCTGCCCGACGCAATCCGACGTGGTATTCACCCCGTTCTTGCAAACACACACGAAGAAATTCCTCGGCGGGGAATACCCGCACACCCCATCGCTCTTCTCGCATGCGTCGCACGCCGTGGCAAAGTTGTAATTATCCAGCCCACCCTGTCCAAACTTCAACGCCACCCCGTACTCCCACCGGGTCGGGTCGCTGGGGGAATCCCCCACAGACACAACCGACGCATACCCGCCGCATTTTAGCCCCTGGACGTCGAGATCCATGTGGGGCCCGAGATTGGCGGGGGAGTAGACGCAGCAAGAGGTTGAAGGGGCGAACGAGGCCAGGCCGAGGGAGCTGACGGAGGGACACGTGTAAAGAGATGAGCAGAGGTGGGAGTTGGAGAGATCGCAGAGAAGGGTGCCTTTGTAAGTGAGAGAGGAGGAAGGGGAGGCGCAGGATAAGAGAAGGAAGATAGAAGGGCCCACCTGGAAAGGGGTGGCCCAATCGAGGCCGAAGTTGGGGGAAGGGTGCATGGAGGAGCAGGTGGACATGAGGGGAGGGGTGATGGTTAAGGTGGAGGTGGCGTAGGATACGGAGGTGATGGGGTAGGAGCCAGTGTGGGTGGTGAGGAGGAGCTGGTCGTTGGGTGCGCAGGATACGGAGGGCTGGAAGCGAGGGGAGCCGCAGCCAGGGCCGGTGCCGAGGGGATATTTGACAGGGAGGGAACCGCACGTGCTTCTGCAGGAAGGGGATGTGGCTAAAATGCGCCAGGGGTGGAGGAAGAGGAGGATGAGGAGAGGAAGGGTGGAGAGTTCCATAGAGAGAGGAGAGAAAGGAGAAGCGAAGAGAGAATGATGTTCGATGAGGGGGGCGAGCGTGGGGTATAAAGGGTATGGGATTACGTGTTTGTTTGTTGTTAGCCAGGTACGGTGGGTCCCACTTGAGAGCTTCTTTCGGTAACTCCAAATGACCTTTCCACACGTGTGAACTGGCGCCCGTAGGAGCGGATTCGCTTAGTGGGTGTTATTCTTGCAGTGTGGGGCCCACATTGATGAATGTATTGTATATCCACGCCGTTCATCCGTTTTCTCAGCTCATTTTATGAGCATTTAACAACAACTAAATATATACAAATCTCTGCTGGACCACATCACTGGCAAAAGTATGAATAACCATTAAAAGCTTTTTGTAGGCCCCAGAAGTTTTGGATCAAGCTGATTTTTATATTTTACTTTGGTGCAGATCCTGTTTGACCTTATCATCGGATTGGATGAAAAATAAACATTACACATTTTCTTATAGTGGGCTTGGGAAGATTTTAATGATGAGTATTCAATCATCACTGTGTCCTACGGCGTAGTCCACTTGAGATTTTGATCTACTTAAATTTTGGGCCATGTCTTAAAATCAGCTTGCAAAAATATATGGACCACGTTGATATAAAATACATTCATCAAGGTAGGCCCCACTCCCTCCATCAATGGTGTCCCACCATGCATGGTTGTAAAACTGCAAAACTCTACTTGAATAGATTTTCATTGGGGCCTAGTTACTCTAACCCTTTTTTGAGTAAGCCATTTCATGATGTATTAATTAAGTTTATCTTTCTTGTGATAGTGGGGGAGACCGTGGTTCTAAATATTAAAGTGTGGGATACACATCAAGCATGCGTTAATTGAATATAGTTTAATAAATTAATGCCCATTGCATTGAAATAAAAAGGAAAGAAAAAGTGGATAAAAATCCAACTTTCTAATTTTTTCTATAGTCCACTATCTTGCTTTAAAATACATCGTACACAGGGGAGATGAACCTTTTAACTTTTATATATATATATATATATATATATATATATATATAGGGCAAGACAGATAACAAGATTTGCTTAGTATGGATTATATTGTGCACTTTAATGTTTTATTATTAATTTTATTTTTCACTATATATTTATGTAGTTGTAACTTGTGTATTTGTTATACTTATAAATGTTTTATACTGGAATGAAATTTTGAATTGCTTAGATATTGTAGTTAAAGGAAACACTACTAATCATATGAAAAATAAAATAAAATAATCACTTAAAATTTTTTTGTCACGTTCGAAAGTAAAATTAGGAGCTAAGAATATATTTTTGGAACGTGTTAAACTTACTCTAATTGAACTTTATTGAAATATATATATTTTTTCTTTTTAATTAAAATAAGCTGTTTAAAAAAAAAAAAAAAAAAACATACGCGCGCACACCCCCACACACTCACGCCATGGTGGGATTTCACCACCTATGGATACTTGAACTCTTGATCGGGTGTTGAAACTCCCGAGAGTCTGCCACCTAAGTAAGAGTAAGGATCCTATCAAAATAAGCCCTGATCTTGTCTACAATGGCTTTCTAAACTTCATCTATGGTGAAATGAAAGAAAAAAATGGAAGGGAAATTTTGCAAGAAGTTGCCTTAGGCTATTTCCCTCTTTTTTCTTTTCGTTTTTTTTTTTTTTTTTGGAAGTGGATTGCATGGCATGCCACTCACCTTCATGGTGTGTCCATGTTACTAATTTCTATGGAGCCCACCATGATGTATGTATTATATCCATACCATCCATCCATTTGGAAAGATTATTTTAGGGCATAACACAAAAAATAAGAAAGATCCAAAGCTTAAGTGGACCACACCAAAGGGAGCAATGGAGAGGATGATGTCCACTGTTGAAACCTTCCAAGGCCACCATGATGTTTATTTGCCATCTAACTTGTTCATAAGGCCACACGAACCTGGATGAAGGGGAAAAAATAAATATTAAATTGATCTAAAACTTCTATTCTTAAGAAGTTTTCAATGATAGACGTTTAATCATCATTGCATTTTGCTATAAAGTTATTTGAACTTTGGATTTGTCTCTTTTTTAGCCCAAGCTCTAAAACTATCTCACCCAATACACAAAATATTTAGATATAACACATGCACCACGGTGAGAACCCAGGGAACTTGGTGACATCAACACACCAGGCAATCTACTTCCAGTTTTTTTAGGGTGAGACTTTTGCACCCTCAATACCTATATTTGATACAGATAAAACATAACCGTGTTGGCCAATTACTGATATTGAAAATCATAGTAACAAGTGAATTACTTATGAGAATAACTATGAATCTCATGGGTCCTTACTCTTGCTCGGGTGGTAGGTTGGTAGGCTTTCAGGAGTTTCAACTCTAGGTCAAGGGTTTGAGTACCCATAGGTGGTGAAATTCCACCAGTGTGAGTGTGTGTGCGTGTGTAAATAAATAAATAAATAAATAAATAAATCCATGAATCTTATCCAGCTGACTCGGCAAGCCACACCGAGTCGGACCGAATAAGACTCAAAGCGAGTTTCCCAACAACTCGGCTCAAAGCCTTGCAAGTTACAAGTCGACTTATACGAGTTTTGAATCAAATCAGGGAGTTTTACATCTATGGGTCCCACGCCTGAGCTTTATGGTAACTTCACATTTGCTACTTGACATTGTGTGGTACACCCCAGCCGTGCATAATGTGGGCCCTCAATCGCTATAAAAACTAGGTTGGTCGGCCGATCAGGTGGACCCTCTGTGTTACGAATTCAATGGTCTATATTCCGCGTACACGTTGCTCAGCTCATTAGTGGATGGCCTGATTTTTTTGGCAGATCATCTAGATTTTGGAGCCCACCCGATGGACGGTTCAGATGTCCATTCACACGGAAATGGTGCGTGTGGCCGGACGCGGATTAGCTGTGAACATGACAGTAGCGAGTCTCCCTACTGAAGAGACATCACCACGTTCTTTGACCCCACCGTGATGTATGTGTTGTATCCACACCATCCATCCATTTGGAGAGATCATTTCAAGGCATTATCCAAAGAATGAGGCAGATCAAAAGTTCAAGTGAACCCCGCCACAGAAAACAGTGGGGACAGTGACACCCACCGTTGAAACCGTCCTAGGGTCCACCATGATTTTTATTTGAAATCCAAACTGTTTATAAGTTAAAAAAGAAATAGAATAAGGGAAAACATAAATATAAACTTGATCGAAAAATTCTGTGACCCAAAGAAGTTTTTAATGGTAGGCGTTCAATCCCTACTGTTTTCTCTTGTGGGGTCCATTTGAGCTTTAGATATGCCTAATTCTTTGTATCATGCCTTAAAATGATCTCTACAAATGGATGGACGGTGTGGATACAATACATAAATTATTGTGGGGCCCACAGAACGTGGTGACGTCACTTCAGTAGCAGGGAGACTGCTACTGTCAAGTTCAGTAGCTAACCCGCGTCCCGTGTGGCCATGGCAAATCCCTCCGCTCATATTTATGCTACTATTACAAGCAAGGATGGTAATTTAAACCATAATATGGGCATTTTCGGAATTGAAAATCCAGATAACTACAGTACGCACCTAGGCGTTATACGCACGTCCGGTTTTCCCCCCGGAAACGGATTGGCTACTCCCCTTGCCGCCAGCCAATGGCTGATGGTCGGTGCCCTGTGGGCCCCACCATGATGTATGTGTTTCATCAATGCCGTCCATATATTTTTCTAGATCATGTTATGGTATTACACAAAAAATGAGGTATATCCCAATCTCAAGTGGACCACATTATAGGAAAAAGTGTTGAATGAACGTCAACCATTAAAAACTTTTTGGGGCCCATAAAAGTATTGGATCAAGCTGATCTTTGTTTTTTCCCTTCATCTGGGTCTTTATGACCTAATCAACAGATTGGATGTCAAATAAAAAGTACAGTGGACCTTAGTAGGATTTAAATGATGGATATCCAATCACTATTGTTTTCCTGTGGTGTGATCCACCTAAGATATATATTCTTCTCATTTTTGGCATAAAGCCCTAAAATCATCTTTAAAAATGGATGAACGGAATGGATGAAATACATACATCATGGTGGGGCCCACAGATCACCGACCACCAGCCGCGGGGCTGGTGTCAGGGGGAGTAGCCAATCCGTTCCCTTTGCCCCCGCCCCCACGTGGCCTCAATGTCTTTACAGCCGTGATTTCGTCGTCCAAAATGCTTTTCTGCAACCGACCTTTTGCAATCGGATGCGTGAGACTTTAGCAGTCGGATCCGGATCCTTTGGTACCGCCCAAATCATATGGGACATGCAATGGCCCTAAAACACTCAATTACTGAAATATTTTAAACCTTTGATTCGTCAAAGATTAAGGAAACCGATCCGTATACAATCGAAACAAACGGTTGATATACTCCAATCCATGAGCCCTAGTTTTTTTTTAATTACCAACTATCTAAGTCGAGTCCCATCGTTTTAACGGTTTGGATCATTGAAATATATGACCCCACATCCAAATTCTAAAGTTCCAATGTATTCTAGCAAACCTCTCGTTCGATTAAGTGAAGCTGTGTGGGGCCCACAGAGATACCTGTGATAAATCCAGTCCGTCTATCAGTTTTTAAACATCACAATAAGTTAGAAATACAAAATAATGCAGATTAAAAACTTAGGTAGGCCACACTACACATCTTCGTGGAGCCAATCATGGTGTTTATATGCCATCCAAACCGTTCATAGGGTCATTGCCACTCAGATTAACTGTCGGAACAAATATCATCTTGATACAAAATTTCTGTGGCCCTCTCAAAGTTTCCAGTGATGGGCATTCAATCCCGGATTTTTAGTTATTGGCAGCCCACTTGAGCTTTGGATCTTCCTCATTTTTGGATTCCTGTCTTATTGTGATGTTTTTAAAGGATGGACGGAGTGGATTTGTCACGGGCATTTCAGTGGGGTCCACACTAAATGACCCGTTTGGTAGTTCGCGTGACCACAAATTCTCTGGTCCTTCGCGCATCCGTGGTGGGGACACTCAACTGAACATTGGGACAATATGATTCACTAGTCCGGCAAACCACCGCGCTCTTTCATACAGCACGTAGTGATCTATATTTAGCATTAATGGGTTTTCATTTCTTAAGTAGGGCCCATGATTCGATGATCCAGACCGTTGGTCTGTTCATTCCCAGCGTAGATGGAGAATACCCCAAAAATCTAGCAAACTGGCATATCATATTACCGACCATTGTTGCATCTCTCTTCTCAACCGTCTGTCTATGGGCCACGAATAGAAAGGCTATGGTTACCCCATCGATTAGATCTTTTTCTGCATGGTCCATGCAGAGAAATACAACATACTAATGGTCTAGATTACTGGACCATGAGCACCTTTTCAGAAATGAGGACGTGTGTATATTGTCTAAACATGCAGCGGCGTATCATAAAAATCCTTAATGAGATTAATCATAGCCATTGACGTGGGTGTATAACGGAAGCGGATTAAGGGGCCACATGCATCAAGGCGATCCCTACAGCGCCCAACACCACCTAGCTGGGTGGTGTTGAAGTGTGCATATGGGCGTTACGAACGTGGAATTCAGCCGACAGCGGATTGCGTGCTGAGTAAGTAAATTCTTGTGGGGCCCACCGTGATGTATCTTATCCACGCCATCCATTCATTTTACCAGATCATTGTAGGGCATGAGACCAAAATTGAATAATATCGATAGCTCAGGTGGACCACACCACAGAAAACAGTCTGAATTGAACACCTACAGTTAGAAAACTTCTTGTGGGGACCACAGAGGTTCTGGATCAAGCTGATATTTATGTTTTCCCTTCAATCATGTCTGTGTGAACTAATGAACGGGTTGGATGACAAATAAAAATTACTGTGGACCCTAGGAAGGTTTCAACAGTGAAACCTCGTTATCCCCACTGTTTCCTGTGGTGTGGCCCACTTAAGCTTTGGATATGCTTCGATTTTGGGTTCGTAGAATCAAATGAGCTAGAAAAACGGATGTACGGCGTGGATAAGACACAAACATCCACGATGGGCCCCACAGAGTTTACACAGTACGCAATCCGCTCCCAAATAACCGTAAGGCAAGGTTAGCAGAAAAGAATTCGTGTGGCATCGTGGCATACCTGTAGATCGCTGTCCCCACCGTTGGAGTGTGGACGATCGTAACCTTCTAATTTTATCCGAACTGTGATCTATACCATCCATCCAGTGGGATCCACCCAGGATGAGCCACAGCCCAAAGATTTCAATGGTCAGAGAACCCTAACTGAATGCCCGAAAAGATCAATGGTTTACATTCAACATAAAAAAGACCATTGTTCCATAAGATCACCCAATTGGAAAGAGTTCTTGGGCTATCTGAGCCATCCAAAGTGGAGGCCCATTAGGTAAACAACCAGATCACTGCGTATCAATCACAGCTCACAAGTCACAATGTACAGTTGAAACGCACTGAACAAAAAAGGAAAAAGAGGAAACATTTGATGATCTGGCAAAGTGTCCTGATACGCAGGCACTAAGAAATTACTCACAAACTGCATAGGTGGCATATGTGCACCTCAAAACTGTCCAAATTAGGGCTTCAATTTTAGATGTATCATGATCCAAAAACCACCCTTATCTGATAATTTGATTATCGGATTGGTGGACATTCATTGGATGGTTAAGAATGAAAAAATTTTTAAAAATCCAACGGTCCATTTTCAACAAAAAGTATCCACAAATCAGATCAGCGGTTAGGATTGTTCACCAATGAAAATTTGGGACCGTGAGTGGGTTCTGTTATTCCTGAGTAAATGAATGCCACGGTACGACTTCTAAAATGCTTGCGAATCAAGCACAATATGCTGCTGGAATAAATCATGCAGCTACCGCCTAAAAGAAAAGAAAAGGCAAAAAAGACACATACCTCTCAAAACAAGCAGCCCTTGACGTGGGTGACATGTTCTAAAAGAAGAGAGCATTTTCTATGGACGCAGTTTGGCTGGGGACCCCAACATCAGCCAGCTGGTGTCAAAGCTCTGTGGGGCCCACCATGATGTATGTGTTTTATCCACGCCATCCATTCACTTTGCCAGCTCATGCTATGGCATGAGACCAAAAACGAGGTACATTTGAAGCTCAAGTGGACCACACCAAAGGGAACAGTGGGAGGATGATGTCCACCGTTGAAACCATTCTAGGGTCCAAAGTGATGTTTATTTATCATCCAACCAGTTAATAGGGTCACACAGACCTGGATGAAGGGAAAACACAAATATCAGCTTGATCCAAAATTTTTGTGGTCTGTAAGAAGTTTTCAATGGCTAGGGTTCAACTCCGGCTGTTTCCTGTATTGTGGTCCACTTGAGCTTTGGATCTGCCTCATTTTTAGGTTCATGCCTTAAAATTAGCTAGGTGGGAAAATGTATAAAACACATACATCATGTGGGGCCCACAGAGCTTTGACACCAGCTAGCTAGCTGGCTGGTGATGTTGGGTCACCAGCCAAATGGGGTCCATTTTCTATATAAGAATGTTGTATAAAGAAACAAACAGGTCCAAATTTCAACCATCCATGTGGTGGGCCATGTAGACGACGGCCACAGCTCAAAAACTGCAGCAATAGACAATCCATTTGAGCTGAAATTGATCAGAGAAGGAAGGGTTCCTATACATTTCAAACCATCCATGGGGCGTTAGGCATCTAAATTTGGATATTCTTCCAGCATTCTAATTAAATCACAAGAACTAAACGATTATTCATTCAGGAACTCATAAAACAATCTCTATTCTATAATAAGGGCTTGCTTGCATGATAGCTGTGATAGAGTCGAATTGGATTAACCCTACCCGTTTCACTGAAACCAATTCAAATAGCCCCCTGACCGGAGTGTTTCACTTGGGCCCTAGTATGTTATGGTAGAACCAAGCATTCCAACCCTTCTCAAATTCAAATCCTAGTGGGTAGAAAATCCAATGAAGTTGGGACTCTCCGCCATTCCAAAACAAGGTATCACAAAATGGTAACGGTCATAACCGTTACATGTTACGTGGTCATAACAACCTAAATGGAAAAATTGACCCATAACAGCCAATACAACCCCATGACGGTCCGTTAAAGGGTTGAAATAGGGTTTTTTTTTTTTTTCCTTTCAAAAAAGAAAAGATGCAACAGTAATGGCGGTGAACATTACGGCAATCATTACCGTATGAAATACCTTGTTCTAAACGGGCCCTAAATGTTTAGAACTCCATATCCAAAGTTCACAAAATCCAACCCCATCTAATACTTAACACAAGATGTGTCATGGTCTAAGGGCCTGGCAGACACCTAAAAATGAGTTCATCTCATTTTAGTTTATTGTAATTATTTATTAGATATCATGATTGTCGGTTATTGTACTTTGACACCAGCTAGCTAGCTGGCTGGTGATGTTGGGTCACCAGCCAAATGGGGTCCATTTTCTATATAAGAATGTTGTATAAAGAAACAAACAGGTCCAAATTTCAACCATCCATGTGGTGGGCCATGTAGACGACGGCCACAGCTCAAAAACTGCAGCAATAGACAATCCATTTGAGCTGAAATTGATCAGAGAAGGAAGGGTTCCTATACATTTCAAACCATCCATGGGGCGTTAGGCATCTAAATTTGGATATTCTTCCAGCATTCTAATTAAATCACAAGAACTAAACGATTATTCATTCAGGAACTCATAAAACAATCTCTATTCTATAATAAGGGCTTGCTTGCATGATAGCTGTGATAGAGTCGAATTGGATTAACCCTACCCGTTTCACTGAAACCAATTCAAATAGCCCCCTGACCGGAGTGTTTCACTTGGGCCCTAGTATGTTATGGTAGAACCAAGCATTCCAACCCTTCTCAAATTCAAATCCTAGTGGGTAGAAAATCCAATGAAGTTGGGACTCTCCGCCATTCCAAAACAAGGTATCACAAAATGGTAACGGTCATAACCGTTACATGTTACGTGGTCATAACAACCTAAATGGAAAAATTGACCCATAACAGCCAATACAACCCCATGACGGTCCGTTAAAGGGTTGAAATAGGGTTTTTTTTTTTTTTCCTTTCAAAAAAGAAAAGATGCAACAGTAATGGCGGTGAACATTACGGCAATCATTACCGTATGAAATACCTTGTTCTAAACGGGCCCTAAATGTTTAGAACTCCATATCCAAAGTTCACAAAATCCAACCCCATCTAATACTTAACACAAGATGTGTCATGGTCTAAGGGCCTGGCAGACACCTAAAAATGAGTTCATCTCATTTTAGTTTATTGTAATTATTTATTAGATATCATGATTGTCGGTTATTGTATTATTCTTAATCTAGATAACAAGAGTCATGATCTCAAATACATAGTTACAATTAACTAAAACGAGATGACATTCAGGCGCCTACCAAACAGGCCCTAATAATTTCTGTGAATGTTCATCCATTCAACAAGTACTCAAATCAAGATCCATGTTTCCCAAATGTACACGGTAGGTCGTCATGATTTAGAATCTCTAGGCACTTTCGACATGGAGTTCAAAAGGGAACAGAAATTGCGACCCACCATTAATGAATGGGTAGTATCAATTCATACACAATCAACCATGTGCCGATTATGACACATGATCTGTTTCTCCAAAATCATTTCACAATAAATATCAGCATCAAACTTCAAACTAATTGAACCGTTAGTGTTTTACTGTTCATAACATGGATGGCAGCATTGGTATAAAATGGAACAACATGGGAGCATGAGGCGCATGGTAGTGACTTACGGCAACAGAAAATGGCAATGAGAATCAGACAGCTACTGGTTTTAAGCCCAACATCCATTGCTTATCTATAAAAAAATCATTCTCTACTAATCTTTACCACTACCTTTCAAGTAGTGAAAATGCTGAAGCATTTTGGAAGACAAGGCGGCTTACTGTGCGTGAAGTGTCACAGGTGTGTTGGAACCAACCACTCATTGGTGCAGCAAACCACCACACATATAGGCCCAAAAATCAAAGGTCCACTCATCAGGTTGGCTACACGTGTGTGCTCAATAAAGGCATTGATATCATTTTCTTTTTTTTAAACCATCCACTCTTTCAGACGTGGCCCACCTGAAGAGTGGACCAGCCTGATTTTGGGGTCAATGCTGACAAATGGCTGGGATCTTGCACATGTGCCCCAAATTGCCCTAGCAAATCGCAAAAGTAATATGGTAAATGATCATAAAGCAAGAATACCTCTTGAGCAAGAAACGTTCATCTAAATGTGAGCACTGTCTTCAGTAACATGCAGGTACATGTATGCATGCACATGCACCGACAATCAGAGAAAGCTACATTTCAAGTGATATTTCTTCAATGACAAAATGTTGAAATGTGAACAGTATTGCAAAGTATGAAGGCATGATCTGATCATCAACTTGTTTTATAAGTTGCTAAATAAAGAAACATAATGTACTGCAATTGCAGAGTCACCACACCTTAAAATTGCAGTTGGATTTGCAGAGAAAGGCATGGATGCCTGAAATGAAGTCCGGATCTTGATAAAAATCTCCATGCCACAAAAGCTTCTGCCTGGTGTCTTGAACTTGCATGTATTCAACTTAGTGGTTCCGTGTCTAGTTGCAGTCTCTGCTAAATAGAACCCAGTTACAGTATCAGTATTCAAACTCGCAACAGTTCATTGTGGACAAACTCCACAGCTTTTTGTCATCAGACAGTAAGGGCCGAACCTTGGGTTTGCATCCACCTGAATCCAACTGACCTAACCTGAGTTCATGTCGGGTTGGGCCAGGCTGTCAGGATCCTCAGGTTTGGTTAGGTT
The DNA here is from genome assembly GCF_029962835.1 of Magnolia sinica. NCBI lineage: Eukaryota > Viridiplantae > Streptophyta > Magnoliopsida > Magnoliales > Magnoliaceae > Magnolia > Magnolia sinica. The sequence goes on from NC_080578.1 coordinate 94,387,403, forward strand.
GGAAAACTCCAATCTGATTTGAAATTAGGTTGGGTTCCAATTGAGCAAATTCAGGTCAGGTTGGGAATAATGCATGTATTCGGGTCTGGTTGGGTCAGGTCAGTTTAGGGTTGAGTATAGAGGAATTAGGGTTGGGAACCTGGGGTTGGAATTCGGGTTGGGTTGGTTTGCAGGTTGGGTCATCTTGAAGTTGGGTCAGTTTAGGGTTGAGTATAGAGGAATTAGGGTTGGGAACCTGGGGTTGGAATTCGGGTTGGGTGGTTTGCAGGTACGGTCATCTTGAAGTTGGGTCAGGCTCAGGTTAACCCTCAACCAACCTGACCCACCAAAGTTGCACCCCTTTCAAATTGAAGGACATGATTCCACCATTGCTGCCAGTCAAAATCAAGAACATTCTGCTTCGCAATCCTTAATCGGTCCACCCTTTCGTATTTGAATATGGAGGAATTACATGATCCTCATCCTGCGAATGTGGCGTCATTGGGCCATGAGTTTCCTAAAATGAGCACATGGCAGTGGCTTGCAAATAGAAGATTGATAACAAAGTACACAATTGTCCACATTCAATGGAAAAAAAAAAAAAGCCAAAGATTGGATGGCCAAGACCTACTCTTGGAAATTTTACGGCATGGTTCCTTGATGGGGAAACATCAATCAATGGCTAGATCGAAACGTCGTCACTTAGTACAGAGTACAGATGAAGGACAAAGAATACTATACATTTTTTTAATAGAGGTAACTGAAAATTTATTAAAAGCGCGCCAAAAGGCGGAAAAGAGTACATGAGGAAGCCAAAGAAAAGTTTTCATCCCCACTGTTTCTGTCGTGTGGGCCACTTGAGCTTTAGATCTGCCTCATTTTTAGGCTCATACCATAAAATGTTCTGGTAAAACAGATAACGTAGATATCTCACATACATCATGGTGGGCCCCACAAATTTAAGTCAATCATTTTGTCGAGACAAAAATACTCACAAAAATCAAACAAGCTCGGGAGTAATAATGATCCATTTACCTCGCTTTCTTGAGGTCCCGTATCGATTCCTTGTCAGTGAAGATACCTCGTTCAACACCGGGCTTGATCGATTCCCTATGTGGCTAACTGAAGTGCTGACAGTGGGGTGTATTAACAAGCTAACAAAAAAAATGATCAACTTCCAGGGTTTTTTACAATAAAAATAAAAATCAAACAGCCCCTAAAGAAATTTTGAATACTATGAAAAGTGGTAAAATAAAGAGACCCTAATAATATGGGTGTTCAATTTAAAGGAAAAAAAAATTGGAGGAGGAAGAGGGGATGCAGTTTTGTATAACTAGGGCACAAAAAAAGGGGTAAAATCAATTAGAGAAGCAGGGTTCCCCTACAAACCATTTGAGCTGAAATTGATCAGAGAAGGAAGGGTTCCTATACATTTCAAACCATCCATGGGGCGTTAGGCATCTAAATTTGGATATTCTTCCAGCATTCTAATTAAATCACAAGAACTAAACGATTATTCATTCAGGAACTCATAAAACAATCTCTATTCTATAATAAGGGCTTGCTTGCATGATAGCTGTGATAGAGTCGAATTGGATTAACCCTACCCGTTTCACTGAAACCAATTCAAATAGCCCCCTGACCGGAGTGTTTCACTTGGGCCCTAGTATGTTATGGTAGAACCAAGCATTCCAACCCTTCTCAAATTCAAATCCTAGTGGGTAGAAAATCCAATGAAGTTGGGACTCTCCGCCATTCCAAAACAAGGTATCACAAAATGGTAACGGTCATAACCGTTACATGTTACGTGGTCATAACAACCTAAATGGAAAAATTGACCCATAACAGCCAATACAACCCCATGACGGTCCGTTAAAGGGTTGAAATAGGGTTTTTTTTTTTTTTCCTTTCAAAAAAGAAAAGATGCAACAGTAATGGCGGTGAACATTACGGCAATCATTACCGTATGAAATACCTTGTTCTAAACGGGCCCTAAATGTTTAGAACTCCATATCCAAAGTTCACAAAATCCAACCCCATCTAATACTTAACACAAGATGTGTCATGGTCTAAGGGCCTGGCAGACACCTAAAAATGAGTTCATCTCATTTTAGTTTATTGTAATTATTTATTAGATATCATGATTGTCGGTTATTGTATTATTCTTAATCTAGATAACAAGAGTCATGATCTCAAATACATAGTTACAATTAACTAAAACGAGATGACATTCAGGCGCCTACCAAACAGGCCCTAATAATTTCTGTGAATGTTCATCCATTCAACAAGTACTCAAATCAAGATCCATGTTTCCCAAATGTACACGGTAGGTCGTCATGATTTAGAATCTCTAGGCACTTTCGACATGGAGTTCAAAAGGGAACAGAAATTGCGACCCACCATTAATGAATGGGTAGTATCAATTCATACACAATCAACCATGTGCCGATTATGACACATGATCTGTTTCTCCAAAATCATTTCACAATAAATATCAGCATCAAACTTCAAACTAATTGAACCGTTAGTGTTTTACTGTTCATAACATGGATGGCAGCATTGGTATAAAATGGAACAACATGGGAGCATGAGGCGCATGGTAGTGACTTACGGCAACAGAAAATGGCAATGAGAATCAGACAGCTACTGGTTTTAAGCCCAACATCCATTGCTTATCTATAAAAAAATCATTCTCTACTAATCTTTACCACTACCTTTCAAGTAGTGAAAATGCTGAAGCATTTTGGAAGACAAGGCGGCTTACTGTGCGTGAAGTGTCACAGGTGTGTTGGAACCAACCACTCATTGGTGCAGCAAACCACCACACATATAGGCCCAAAAATCAAAGGTCCACTCATCAGGTTGGCTACACGTGTGTGCTCAATAAAGGCATTGATATCATTTTCTTTTTTTTAAACCATCCACTCTTTCAGACGTGGCCCACCTGAAGAGTGGACCAGCCTGATTTTGGGGTCAATGCTGACAAATGGCTGGGATCTTGCACATGTGCCCCAAATTGCCCTAGCAAATCGCAAAAGTAATATGGTAAATGATCATAAAGCAAGAATACCTCTTGAGCAAGAAACGTTCATCTAAATGTGAGCACTGTCTTCAGTAACATGCAGGTACATGTATGCATGCACATGCACCGACAATCAGAGAAAGCTACATTTCAAGTGATATTTCTTCAATGACAAAATGTTGAAATGTGAACAGTATTGCAAAGTATGAAGGCATGATCTGATCATCAACTTGTTTTATAAGTTGCTAAATAAAGAAACATAATGTACTGCAATTGCAGAGTCACCACACCTTAAAATTGCAGTTGGATTTGCAGAGAAAGGCATGGATGCCTGAAATGAAGTCCGGATCTTGATAAAAATCTCCATGCCACAAAAGCTTCTGCCTGGTGTCTTGAACTTGCATGTATTCAACTTAGTGGTTCCGTGTCTAGTTGCAGTCTCTGCTAAATAGAACCCAGTTACAGTATCAGTATTCAAACTCGCAACAGTTCATTGTGGACAAACTCCACAGCTTTTTGTCATCAGACAGTAAGGGCCGAACCTTGGGTTTGCATCCACCTGAATCCAACTGACCTAACCTGAGTTCATGTCGGGTTGGGCCAGGCTGTCAGGATCCTCAGGTTTGGTTAGGTTGGAAAACTCCAATCTGATTTGAAATTAGGTTGGGTTCCAATTGAGCAAATTCAGGTCAGGTTGGGAATAATGCATGTATTCGGGTCTGGTTGGGTCAGGTCAGTTTAGGGTTGAGTATAGAGGAATTAGGGTTGGGAACCTGGGGTTGGAATTCGGGTTGGGTTGGTTTGCAGGTTGGGTCATCTTGAAGTTGGGTCAGTTTAGGGTTGAGTATAGAGGAATTAGGGTTGGGAACCTGGGGTTGGAATTCGGGTTGGGTGGTTTGCAGGTACGGTCATCTTGAAGTTGGGTCAGGCTCAGGTTAACCCTCAACCAACCTGACCCACCAAAGTTGCACCCCTTTCAAATTGAAGGACATGATTCCACCATTGCTGCCAGTCAAAATCAAGAACATTCTGCTTCGCAATCCTTAATCGGTCCACCCTTTCGTATTTGAATATGGAGGAATTACATGATCCTCATCCTGCGAATGTGGCGTCATTGGGCCATGAGTTTCCTAAAATGAGCACATGGCAGTGGCTTGCAAATAGAAGATTGATAACAAAGTACACAATTGTCCACATTCAATGGAAAAAAAAAAAAAGCCAAAGATTGGATGGCCAAGACCTACTCTTGGAAATTTTACGGCATGGTTCCTTGATGGGGAAACATCAATCAATGGCTAGATCGAAACGTCGTCACTTAGTACAGAGTACAGATGAAGGACAAAGAATACTATACATTTTTTTAATAGAGGTAACTGAAAATTTATTAAAAGCGCGCCAAAAGGCGGAAAAGAGTACATGAGGAAGCCAAAGAAAATCAGATGGAGGCATCAATAGGCGAAGCTGATTTAACATATATGACTCAATTAGTGACATCAGCTTCGACTGAATGAATGACTTCCGCAACAGAAATATCCTTGTATTGAAAACACTGACTATTGCGGGCCCTCCAAATATGCCAAAATATGCCCATTGCTACAAGACGCCAAAGAACTTTTCTATCTTTGGTCACTGCACCTCCATGCCAAACCCATAAGAGCTGATGGACTGACTCAAGCATCACCCAGGACATGTGGAAAAGGTTGAGGAAGTACTCCCAGACTTTAAAGGCACAATGGCAATGAATGAATAGATGATCTATTGATTCCGCATCCGTCATGCACATCAAGCAAAAATTAGGAAGAACAAGGCATTTCCTTTGCAGGTTGTCTATAGTTAAAACTCTTTTCCTTCCCACGAGCCAAACAAATGCAGCAATTATGGGAGGGGCTCCATAGCGCTACTGAAGGAAGGAGAAGGAGGAAGGCGATGACAAGTTGGAGATCAAACTATAGAATGAGCGCACTGAGAAAGACACAGAGCTATGAATTTTCCAAACCATTGAATTGTCATCTTGGTATGAGGGAGCATATGGTTTCAGAAAATTTAACAAACCGAGGAGCTCATCGAATTCGCTGTCTGATAAATTCCACCGGCAAGGGGAGACCAGACACCTGTCCCTCCCATAAAGTAGCAGTGATCCACTGTAACGAGTTGGTCCGGAGCATGAAAAGCCAATCTTGGAAAGAGGTCCTGCAACAACCTATCCCCACACCAAATGTCTATCCAAAACTGAATATGGTTCCCTTTTCCAAGGGAAAAAGGAGATTCCTTTGCGAAAAAATGATTCAGTAGACGTGATCGCTTTCCAAAAGTTTGAGGCACGATAAAGAGGAGATGTTTTCGTGATCCATCCATCCTTTTGAACACCATATTCGGAAACGAGGATCTCCCTCCATAACTTGCCTGCTTCAGTTCCAAATCACCAATGCCATTTCCAAGGAGAGTAGTATTCATATGATGTAACTGTTTTAGACTAGCACCACCTTCGTTGATTGGCTTGCAGACTTCGTCCCATTTGAGTAAATGAAATTTTCCGCTTTCCTTATTCCCTTTCCATAGGAAGTCTCTTCTCATTTTCTCAAGCTTATCTAAGTGGCCTTCGAACATTTGAAGAGGGATAAAAAATATAGCAGCATGTTGGAGAAAGTTGTTTTGATAAGAGTCAGCCTGCCTTCCAAGGAAAGATAGTTACATCTCCAGGTGGATAAAATTCTCTCGATTCTTTCAATAACTGTGTCCCAGAGATGCTTTGCCGGTTTACCAATACAAAGGGGTAAACCGAGTTAAACTGACGGGAAGGATCCTCTCTTGCACCCAAAATACCTTTGCTAAATGAGTAAGACCGTCTTTGTTGATATGGATTCCCAACATTTCGCTTTTGGAGGCACACTATACATTCTCTGACAGAAGATCATACATTTCATATTTGTTGGTCCTCATACAAATCATCCTGACATGCCCAGCAACTCCGACCTTGATCCAAAGTAAATTCCTATCAAGTAATGCCCATCTTCCATCCCACCTTAACCAGCAAATCAAATACAAGTAGTGTCTATCCTCCAGCCCATCTTAACCAGCAAATTGAACCACTTCTCCATCGAGTTATATACTCATAAACAGAAACCATCAATCTTTTTGCCATCATGATTCACCTGGATACAATGGTTTCCTACTGTTTTCCTACACCCTTGACAGTTCCGCCCCAAATGAATTTCTCCCTTTTAAGCTAGTAATCTTCTGCAGAGCCAAACATCCAACTAGTCAAGCTGCCGAATTATGGTAAACGATCTAACGGTCAGGAACAGCGGTTGTAGTTAAGAGGGTGAGTGGATTCAGATGAATATTTGGATCTCTGTTGCAATTTGCGGAGTACTTTTGGACCCAGAGTGGTTATATCTCCTGAATACAGAAATGACAGGACAGCAACATCAGTACCAGTCCCATATGTTTGATGGCATGAAATTCAGGAACTTGGCTTTTCTGTTCGAGAATCTTTGCGCTGTGAGAAGTACATTAACATAGACTTTTTATAAATCCCACACAAACCAGAACATGTGCCTAAAAGGCCAACCTGGCATATGTGGGTGTCAAGGGGCACCACCATGTCGAGCACCTACGATGGGAATTGGCTGATCCATTCATCCAGTGGTGCAAATATGTACTTTGAATGTGATTCCCACCTGATGAGTTGATCAGATTGAATTTTGGGCCAGGACTTCTACATGATGGGACCACATGATGCACAACTTGGATGCCCCACACATATGCAAGGTTGACACTTGCATTGACATGCACTGTTATGCATGGAGAGTTGATGCTTAGAAATCTCTACTAACATATACAGTCTAAACATGATACTCAAATACCTGCACCTAGTGTCAAGACAAGCATTTCTCGATCACTCTCCTTGGATATCTCGAGCACCAGCTTGTCTACCACGTCCCCCTAACAACGTATGTGATTGGCAAACATATGAGACACTAAAATATTCAAACATGTAAATGGATATAGAAATGACCTATTATACAATTAGTACAAAAATGGATGCTTAAACGCTTTGCAAATTCTTATATCCATTGAGTTTCAATAGGCTCAGTAGTTTACGTATCACTGGGGATGTGGTTCGGTCTATGAAATTTGAGAATATGATGCTTGGAAGATGAGAAAATTATTTTTATACCAGTCTAGGGATGTATTCTGATGACAGGCCACTGATACAAGTCGCCAGGTCTCTTCCATTAACATTCCAAACATTTGTTTCTCTAGCAGCATAAATCTGGAATCGCAATGCAAACAAATGTTAGTGAACCAGTACCTACTAGAAAATGGAAAAGAGGTTATGATGCAGGATCATCCAACCATCCAATGGGAGACCAAGAGTGGTCCCATTACTGCTTGATCGAAAATCAGGCCATTGGATTGGAGAATGGGCCCAGATCAGGCCCATCCAAGGGACCAAAATACAGAACAGGCTTTTTCCAGCCACCCAAACTGAAGATATGTACTATTCAACATCCGTATTGAAGATCTGGACCATATTGAAGATCCAGATTGACCTGATCAACCATCTGGATCAGAGCAAGGTTCCTAATGGTAATATTGGACCAATTCAAGCCCTGGATGACCTATCTGGACTAGTCAGTTGTCCAGTTGAACTGTGGTGCCAAAGATCCAATCAGATGGCTTTACCGGTTGGACTATTGGTCTCACTAGTCCAACCATAGAGCTTTATAAGGCCTATATGCAAACCGTAAGACCCTTTTGATTTGTACAAATTGTACAGTCCAATAGATCATACGTTCCAGTCTATAGAATTCCAGAAAGATTATTTTAGTTTCCTTATTTAAATACACTTTGAAGGTGAGATTGAGTAGAGATAGGCAGGTGATGTGTGGATGAATAGGAAACAAGCATAGAGCATTCTAGATTTTTTTTAAAGATTATTCTAGGTGGGATCTTGCGCCGCAATAAATGGGATACAAGCATACATTTGAGACAATGAATAAATGATTGATCATCTGAATGATTGAACAAAGTTATTTTCTTTTAGTTTCTCACGAAACGATTTTAGCCTAGGAGGGCAATTCTTCCAGCATCTAATGTTGTGGTTCCTCTGGCATGATGTTTTCCTTTCCAAAACTACCTTTTGGATTCCACCAGGCCCTTAGCATGATTCCACATATTTATCAATCTTCCTGTTACTTTATTTTCTTTTCTACTGCCAGGGGATCAATGTGAGGCAGTCTTGTTTGTTTTGATCTTCTAATTGGTAAATAATCTATCCTTGTTCAATTCTTCGAAGTAGTGGTAAATCAGGTAAGGGCCTCGAAGTACCTCTGTAACTATTACGTGATCTGCATCACCAAAGGCAGCAGCAAAATCCTTCATCAATGCTACTAGACGGCTGCAAAATACATCAGTTAGAAATAAAGCAGATTAGGACAAATTATTTTCATCATGATAATGCAGAGTTCTGCTGCAACCAAGGTTTGAAGTATTGTCTGAAAAGTATTGCCCATGAACGATGCAGGTGCATCGGCTCCATATTGGCCTGAAACAGTGGCGATACGTAATGGTGTTGGTGGTGGACGATACATTACATAACACAACCATTTCAAACCTTGGCTGCAACCACAGTTTTGGGATAGCACAACTAGCTTGCAAGGACCTGAAAGTATGGGGTTGAAAGACCACCCATAAAGCCTGGAATGGAAATTTTTGCCGGGCTGCTTGAAGAACTGCACGAATCTCTGTTGGATGGTGAGCATAGTCATCATATATGTGGCATCCATGAATCTTACCAATCTTCTCAAATCTTCTAGAAACACCAATGAATTTTTTCAAGTGTAACCTTGTGCGGTTGATCATTTCATAAGTTAGATTATTGTCACCAACTAGAGCTGCAACTGTAGCAATAACCTGCAACATGGAATCAGAAGTCGAAGGGTAATAAGAAAGTAGTCATTGAAGTTGATGTGGCTCAAGGTTAAATGATCAATATTAGCATGCAGATTTCACTATTTATTTCAAGGATAAAGCACATTGAAATGTACAGATGCATTCATGTGAGGCACATCTCCTCGGGATGAGAGGCATCAAATTGGAAGACTGACTGCTAGAGGCACATTTCCCAAGCTCCATGTAACGTCAATATGTGCCAGAGCATACCACCATCGCAGGGTATGGATCTTTCTGTACCTAAGCTTGTCTGAGAACTAGGATCCTTGCGAAGGGAGAAGCCTAGAAGATTCATGTACAGGGCTACCAGTTTCACACGTCTCCACCAGTTCTATGCGTTGATGTGACTTGCAGATGTGCTAGGATCAAGAGTCGGCTGATAGTAAACTACTAATAATTTTAACTAGGACAACCTGGGCATGTTCATGACATGAACATTTTTATAGCTGGCCCTTGACCAACAGGGTCACTTCTAAGGAAAGTTCGTAGGAGGCTTAGGTAGAGGAATGTAGAATGCTAGAAATAGAGTGATGAATGTACATGGGGATACATTTGGCTGGCTTTTTTTTTTTTTGAAAGATACTGATTTATTCAAGGCCAAAAAGCCAAAACAAATGGAAAAAAGAGAAAAGGAAAAGAAATACAATAGAAACTACCAGAAATGGAAAATTACAACAGCCATTAAGGCAACCAATCCCTCGAACATAAGTTAACCCTACAAACAACACCAGAAGTTGAGTTGCTTATATTTCCGAAGCAGCATTTATTCCTTTCCGCCCACACACACCAAAGAATAGCCACCAGCATGAGGCAGCACTTGGATCTCTTCTAAAAGAATCAAATGGGGACCCATTTGGCTGACTTAGTGAAAAATGGGAATTCCAAGGCAATCAAATTCCTTTGAACGAAGATTTCATCCTAAGACCTTAGCTAGGATGCAAAATAATTGGGTAAAATAGCCAATTTTTCTCTCAGTCGAAAATTTCCATCTTTATCTGTTACTTGAGATAATTCCTTCATTTACTCAAGTCTTCCACAAAAATTACTTCTTTGTAACAAAAGAAAATCATAATAAAGATATGATCTTTATAACTTATAATCACTAATACATAACTAAAATCTTTTTTGTTTCCTTAAACTGATGAATCCCAGAATACATGAGACTTGATACCAGCTGTGCTTTGTACATAGTGGTCAGTTTTAGAGTAGATTGCTTGATCATATTCAAGGTTCTGCTCCAGGCAACAAGTTTTTCCATCTTCTCTGGCAATGGCTTCCCATTTGTGGTTTAAAGTTTGAAGATTTCTTATCCAAACAAGTTTTCATCCACAAAAGAAAAATTGCTCTTCCTCTGTAACAGGTTTAATCGGTTTCATGAGAGAGAGAGAGAGAGAGAGAGAGAGAGAACCATGGACCTAATAATTTCTGTGCAAAGATTAGATCGAGTGAAGATGAAGATGGCTGCAATAATTAGATGTAAATATGTTGAAATCATGTAGTGTCTTCCTCTGACACACTGATACAATTACACATTTGCAAGCTTCAAGTTGTGTCAATATGTTTTAGTCAAAACACCTACAATGCAAAACAGAAACGTAGAAGTTGGGATAATGACCCCACTCACCGCTAATGAGTTGAGAACATTATGAACTCCTGGTAGTTGGAGGCTGATGACAGCCACTGGACTTCCCCTGTGACACTGGCAGGCAATAATTACTTCAGAATTGTTAATTCTATAATAGATGCTTTATACACTGAACATGCAAGCCATGCACATTATGTTATAATACCACCACAAATTTTTTTTATTGAAAGGTGAATACACACACACTACATAGGCTCTCGAACCCATGACCTCAGAGTTGAAACACAATGTCTAACACTAAACCATGAATAGAGACCCAAAACAGAACTGGGAATAAATGTGTTGTGTCAATCTTTTCTCTTTTAACAAGTTTAGTTCTTTAAAGCAGGGGGGAAAAAAAAAACCTGGTTGCATAAATCAATATTCAAAGTTCAAGCCTGAGAGGTCGTGACGAAACACATTCAAACATTATATCCAGCTGTTAACATCCTTTTGTCAAAGTATATTCCTCTTTTAGTGTGAGAAGCTGAAAATATACTGATTAGTTTGAATAATTCTATTAAGGGTCTCTTTGGATAGGGGAAAGAAAAGAAAAGAAAATGAATGAGTTTTCACGATGGGACGTTTCATTATGTTTGGATAGCAAAGGAAACATTGGATTTCAAAAAGCAATCATAACCCAAACACCATATTCAATCATGCAGAATATTAAAGGTGACAATTATGAGAGCTTTATTTCACTTTTAACTTCTCATCCAAACAAGACCCTCATAATGGAATAAATGGGAATCCATGCTCATGGAAAATCTTGGGAAACCATCCTTGGATAATCATTAAAGTTTTCTTTTCTTTTCCCCACTATCCAAACAGGCCGAGGCCGTTGGAATAATTTTCAGCAGTAAGCTATAATTGAACCTGAGACCTCAAGGTTGTGACCATGAATGAGTGTTATCCTGAGCTACAGGCTCAACCACAAAGAATCGAGATCTTGTTCTCATCTTATCATTGTACACATCATTTGTTTTATATTGCTTTCATCATTGCTACAATCTTTATTTGCATAAATGCTACACAAATTCAAAAAGAGTTCGTTTTCTGGCTGCTGATGTTTTCCTACAATTTGCTTCTTACATGTGTGCATGCCTGTGCGTACACATGTAAATGACCCCCTTCTCAATGAAAACTGTAAAGACAAGACTTCCGAACCATCTATGGGAAAGTGGAAAGTTGAATTTGTAGTGACAGACAGAAGGGAGCTCACCAATACATAATCAGTACCGCCTTGCAAATTTGTAACAATTGAGGTTGCACGCCAGTCATTTTGAGTCGAAGTCCCATAAGTTGTTATTTTGTACCCAGTAGTGGACGTTTTAGAACGAGGCATCAATGGCCCATTGTTGGATACATTTCCATTCTTTGAGTGAGTTAGCAAACTATATGCTCCTGCACTGGAACGCACCTTCCAATTAGTCGTTGCATTAGAAACTAAGAAGAGGGCTTCATTAAGCCTCTCAAATGTGTATAGGGCATCTCATGTACACACCACACGTGTGCCACCACATAGGTACAAGAGCCAATCTGTCAAAGGTACCAGTACCTAGGTGCCAGGCTGAAGAATCAGGTCAGTACACTAGATAGGCAGGTCATAGGTTATGAAACAAATATTCGGCTGAGAAAAACTTGGCTGAGGTTGTCCAGCCTGTCAACAGTTTCTAATACTATGGCCCACCTGCTGACTAGACCAGATTTATATTTGGGGGACAACATATAAATGGTCTGGCTAACTTGATGGATGGATTGGATAGTCAACCTCTACGGTGACACTGTCATCTGCAGTGGTAGGGTTGTCAAAGGGCTTGGCCTGAGTTGGCTTTGGCCTGGATTTTGAACTGTTTGGGCCGGCCCTATTCAAAATTTTGATTTTGCCTGGCCCGAGCCTGGCCCATTGATAGCCCTATGCAGTGAGGTATATATGGTTTGCCTTGCGCACACGTTGGGGCCGGCTTAGCAAAGCTCCTGAGATGATAGATGCTATGTTCATGAATAGATTCAAAGTTATTTAATCAAAGTTATTTAATCTGGTCCTACATCTAAATTACAGGCAGTGCATGAAAGATGCAGCTTCCATATTATCCCAGGCTTTGAATTTTAACCTAATCACGGGTTTTAGAAGGCATGGAGCCCAAGGAATAACACCGTGATGGAACTCTACAGTACAAAACTCTGGAGTCTTGATTCCCACAGATGACAGGACAATGCAGGACTTAATAATGCAACTACAGCAACCAAAATGTAAGTTCTCCATACTGGGGTGAAAAAATATGAATTTTCTTATGGAGTTCTAAGCATTGAATCTTATGTGCAGATTCCATCAAAATTACGTTCAATACATGCTTGTTAGAGTAACATGCAAGCTTGTAATGCAGTTTACTCAGACAATTCAAGGCCATTCGAGATTAAAATTTCTTCGAAGGCAAATCACAATATGACCATCTCATTATCAAACATATCCTAGAGAAGCATGATCGTGGCTCGTAATGGCCTTCGAATGCACCCTTGTGTTTGAGGCCTGGACGGCGTCTTGATCCAAACGGAAGAATATCATGTGCACTTCAATGCACTTTGCTAACCCCCATCTCATCTTCCACTCGACAAAATAGGTGCTAAAATGCCGACTCAGAAAAAACCAATCGGATTGGCTTTCGCTGAGTTGACTAAAAAAGCAGGCTTAAACATCCTTTCAGAAACTCTCCTTTGAGTAAGTGTGTCGAAACATTCACTAAGTGTATGATTGGAAGTTCCTGGGCTGCTGCTGCCAGCAGAATGTTTTTCCATCAAAGCACTTCGTTTGTTTCAAGTAAGCAATTAAATTGAAGGAAATATTATTTCAGGGGCAGAAACGGGTAAAAATGATAACCCGCCAATTCCATTTCATTTTCACACATGCTCAGTTCAAAAGGAAGTCACTCCACCGAAGCACCTATGGCTAACCAAAAGTCAATTTGGGGTACTCTTAACGCTACCCAACGTGATGAAGTTTGCTATAGAGACCAAGAAATGTATACCTATCTCCACATAAAATGAGATGTCCGTGCACCCTGATTTGTTGCAGAAACTTCCTGAATATGTTTCTGACTGCCTCCTAATCAGTGTAAAAAATTTATTAAAAAAAAAGAAGAAAGATATTCTTTTAGTGGTTTCAGCATCAATAACGTGATACAGTCCATATGGAAAATCCATCAATAACAAACCTCATCTGGAAAGACATCAACATGTTCCCACTCTACATTAGTTACTACGGCAACATAAGGTGACAATCCAAGGAAACAACCATCATACTCATCAGCCTGCCATGCAAGGAACATAAGTATAACTGCAGCAACATGTTTGCCTGCTGTGGAAGGAATATTAACAATCACCAAAACGTAATGAATAAGAATGACACTTCTTCAGAGGAGAGAGATTGGACAAAACAGTTTCTTGACTTGTTAGCAAGTAATTGTTCGAATTTATCTAGCTGTTCTTGTCTACAATAGAAGGAGAACAAGTCCTTTACAGATATGAGAATAAGACTGGCCATATAACTACAAGAGGTTATATACACCTGCAGGCCACGCACACTTACGAATATGGCCACCAGCAGCAATATCAGGTCAGTGCATCAAGTAAGCCCCACCAACTAGATGACCTTGCCAAATAATCAGCCAGTTCATTCAACAGGTGGGCCATGTGTCTGTTAAATGTGGGCCTTTGGCAACTTTTTTGAATCATCCATTGCTTCTGTAAATGTAGCAATAGCCTGAATTCTGTGCCACTTCATAAAAAATGCAGGCCCACCTGATGCATGGCTGAGATGTCCCACAAATGTGCCAGCTTACCAGGTGCGTGCATGTGGCTCACAGAGGTGCGTGTGGGCTATGGAAAACTCATGAAAACAAAAGCAGGGTTTTCAAAAAAGATTCTTCCTCAGACTAATGTAGACAAAAAAAAGTTCAGCAATAAAATCTGCTTCCTAGAAAGTCAACTCCATGTAAACCAGATGATAGAATCCTTCCGAAAAGAAAATCAGATGAGAGACATACCTCTAATACAAAATTGTTACCAAACCCTGAGATAACATTTCCTCCTTGAAACTGAAAGAAATAAATGCTTTGATCATTCACAAGTTGCCAGGATAGACTTAAAAAAGTTAATTATGCAGAGGGTAGGTCCTTGAATTGAAAATTTAGAGGCATTGACAAACAAGAAACCATGAAGCAATATGATCAAAATGGTTGACAGTCACTACCGAAATTGATGTTTATAACAAGTGCTGCAAGTATTTTCAATATCATTAAAACACTTGTACTACAGTTATGAACATAAACTTCATTATCCATATGCTACAAGACAAACAACTGAACACAGGAAGTACTGGATCACCTAAAGAGAAGTATAGAACCATTGAGTGATCGCTACCTTTCTGTTGAAGCTTATCTGCCCTTTTCTGTTAAATATTCAGCAAGGTCATGGGTTATGGGTGCCACGCCTTATATTTATTTAAATTTTCATTTCGAAAGAAAATATGCATATTTTTATGGACATCCATTCACACAACCAAAAAGTGATTCCAGCTGAATCCTTGCGCACCCTGGAGCGACCTCTCTTGAGCCTAATCATCTGGCTCCTGAACATCAGGCAGCTCCCCAATCGAATCTTCAGCTCCAGCGTGGCTCCATTTGCTCTTTCTGGAGAGTTGCTGTCCCTTTAAAATTAAGAGCATTTATGCGGACGGCATGCTTGGGGAAAATCCTGACAGTGGACAATTTGAAAAGGAGGGACATGACGATGGCCAACAGATGTGTCATGTACTATTTAGATAAAGAATCAGCGAACCATTAGTTCATTTCCTGCCCCATCGCATGGGACATTTGGTCCAGGTGTTGCAGAAATTTGGGCTGAATTGGGAAATGCCTGTCTGATGTAGTACAAACCTCTTAATATGACGACTGACACCCTCCACTGACTTGGCACCAAAAGAGGACTGTTATAGCATAAGAGGATTAAAGAATAATAGTTGGAGGTAGTAAAGGATGGGTGGAATGAAGGGCTAAAAGGGGTGACAAGGGCAGATTTATGGAAAAGCTTTAGAACTTGAAAATTAAGGGTTGAAGGTCTGATTAGTAACATATGAGAAGTATAGCTGAGAAATGAAAATTGGTTAGTCAAAATATACTACGAAAAATTTCCCAATGATACAACACTGCATCATACCCTGCATGAATGTGTTGGGGGCATTGATAAGTACAAAGGGCATGACTAACCCCCTCATATATTCCATCCTTGATCTTGAAGGCTGCTTTCCATTCATCTCCCGAGTGGATACGTATTTGATGGTATCCGCTTCTCAAATCGATCTTTTGAGAAAATCACTACTCTTGCCATCATGTCCAGAATATCGTCCAAGTCTTGGTATCAGAAACCGATAGTTGACAGTTATTTTGTTGATAGCTCTACTATCCACACACATGCTCCACGTCTCGTCCTTCTTAAGAGTGAATAGAGTAGGAACTCCACAAGAACTCCACAATGGCTTAGCCTCTCCCAAATGAACCCTTTGCAAGTAGTTCATCCACCTACCTCTCGAGCTTGGCATGCTCTGTCAAATTCATGCAATGGGAAGGCAAATTGGGCGTGGTTACACTTGAACCAAATCGATAGCATGTTGTATATCAGACATGGGAGGGAGCTCATTGGGCAACTCTTCGTGTACTAAGTCAGCAAAATAAAAACGGATGTTCTTGACTTCCGATGGGCATTCCTTCTATTTTTCCTTTGATTTGGGCAGTTCACATGTCACAAAAGCAAAAGACTATACCATTGTCCTTGCTTTCCTCCATGAATTCATGATAGTGAGACCATTTGCTAGTTGTTCTTCTTCCGATTGCTTAAGAGGTGGAAGATCCTTAATGGGTACGAGGATTTCTTGCACCCATTATGCACCAGTGTAGATTTCCCGTACCAATCATGTTGTACCTACGATATTAAAAATAATAATAATAATAAATAAATAAATAAACAAAGCCAAGTCTCCCAAGCAAACTATGGCCAACTTTTATAGGTAAAACATCACACCAAACAGATTTTTCAAAGTCCTTACTGATC
This sequence comes from Magnolia sinica, assembly GCF_029962835.1. NCBI lineage: Eukaryota > Viridiplantae > Streptophyta > Magnoliopsida > Magnoliales > Magnoliaceae > Magnolia > Magnolia sinica. The sequence continues at coordinate 94,404,091 of NC_080578.1, forward strand.
AAGCAAGTAACCAAGCAGTGGTGATTTAACATAATAGAAGTATCATTTACCCATGCTACCCGGTATGCTCATGGGTGCTTCTCTTTTTCCAATCCAAGCATCTCAACAAGCTCCAGAGGTGCCACATTCATACTGCTGTCCCCCGTCGATAATCATGATGCAAAGTCTTCCCTTCTATGAAACCCATGTGTGAAAGATGTTGGTACGCCGCCAATCTTCCCCTTCTGATTTTGTAGTTAATAAGGTTCACATCACAAGGCTAAGGCCCTCATGCATGCCTCCACAATAATCCACTCCATCTTCAGGTTGTTCTTCCACATGTTCCTTTACCAGTTCCGGTTCATGTTCAGCTTCCGGTTCCTCTGTGCAAAAGTGCAGGCTCTTGTTTGGGCATACGATGGCAAAATGATCATGACCTACACATTTGTAACACAATGGAGTTTTACTGGGCTGTTTTGCACCATCTTCCAAAGGCACCTTGCACTTATTAATATCCCACTCACTATTATCGGAAACCCACTGGTTGCTACTCCTGCTGTTTGAATGGTTAAAAGTGTTGGAGTTGTTACCCTGTAGAGGGTTACTTGCAGGTCAATCGTTGGAAGACCCCTTGGCTTGACTTCCCGGATGCCTAGATGACCAAAACCTAATGGTTTCTTCAATTTTAAGTGCAAATGATGAACTTCATCCAACATCCAACTGAAAGTGGCCATCATCTCAAGCTGTATCTCCATATGGAGTCCAGATTTGTGATGAGCAGCTAACTGAGCTTCATTTCCTAAAACTCAGTTCCAAATGGTCAATTATTGGAACTCGTGTACTCTTCCACTGACTTAGAACCTTGTCTTAGTTGGAACGTCTTGGCATACAAGGTTTGCTCATAATCAGCCTATACGTAGTGCTCTCATCTTTATCTTCATTTCATCCCATGTATCAATGGGTAGTTGGCCAGATCAATACCATGCCACCATAAATGTGCTGCCCTTTCAATTTTGCCTTTACAAAGCGGACTGTCTTCTCTTTGGGCATGGAATACCAATCCAAGTAATCATCCATAGACATGAGCCAATCAAGGAAAGCCGTTGGGTTAAGTTTACCAAAAAAATCAGCAACACCAAGGTGTACTTCCTTGGTCACACCATCTGTTGCTGTGCAATTCCCAGGCCTCTCTATGCCTAGGCCCATGTAGAAGTCACCCACCATGACTCTCCTTTTTTTTATTTCCCATAAGATAAGTTCCTCATGTTTCACGGGCAGCGATCCATGGTGAACATATAGCTCAATGTTGAGACTCATTGCCATCATCACCGTCATTATCTTGGTTCATATTCGCATAAGACATTTTTAGAAAGATCATTATTTCATCAAGCCCATTATTGATCTTATCGATTGCCTCTTGTTGCAACTGTTGGACAGCTAACAATTCTCCTAACTAGGCTGGAGTTGCTCCAAGACCTTCGGAATGGTTTCCAGAGCTCATGGCAACATAGTTCTCCCATGATGTGAAACTTCTCAAATGATGGATGCACTGGTATGGTGCCAGGCTTCAGCTATCGATGTAGGACAAACCTCTTAATAGGAGGATTGAATGCCCTCCACTGATGTGCACCCGAAGAGGACTGTTATAGCTGTATAGGGTTAAAGAGGGACTGTTGGAGGTGATAAAGGATGAAAGACTTTAAGGGGTAATGAGGGCAGATTTATGGACAAGGTTTTAGAGCTTGAAAGTTAAGGGTTATTTGGATGAGAGTAAATGGAGGTAAATGGGGGGAATTGGGAGTAAATGGAGGTAATGGTAATTGAGGTATGTTTGGATGGAAGTAAATGCATGGAAAGAAAATGAAATGGGAGTAAATGGGCAAGTAAATGAAATCCTCTCTAGAAGAGAGGATTTGGAAGTAAATGGGATGAAATGACTTTTTGAGCTCCCATGGAGAGTCGCATGTGTAAACAAAGGTGCCGCTACGCACATGTCCGCCATACACATAGCATGCTAATGATACTCGGAAACAATTCAATTACTGGCAATATCACTAAAATCACACCAATAGAATGATCCAAACCGTTGAAAGGTTGGTCATCTAAATGGACGGTTAAAAAGCGTTGGCAGGTTGCTTGTTCGTGATCCTTACTTTAGTGGCCCACCCGAGGCTCAAATTTTTTTCGTTTTTGGCTAAATTATATATTTCAATGGGCTTATTACAATCATCCTATTAAATATCACATATGTACACTAATTTGAGATATCACATATGTTCCTATGAATATATTGAAAAAGTCCATTACATTCCAATTCCTCCCATATACTTCCATTCAAACAGAATATTTGGATTTCAAATACATTTCATTTGCTCCCATCTAAACACAACTAAGTGAGCCATTTACTCCCAATTCATTTATTTCTAATTCCATTTCCCATTTACCTCCATTTAAAAGCTCCCAAATGAGCCCTAACATATGAATAGTAAGACTGAGCAAGGAAACAATAAGTATAGAAGAGAGAGAGAGAGAGAGAGAGAGAGAGAGAGAGAGAGAGAGAGAGAGAGAGAGAGTACAAAGAGTGGGGGATATACCTTAGAGCTTCACTAAGATTTTCCAGGAGTCTCACCTAAAAGATTTTAATGGAGTCACACCATCAACAAAACTATTCATTCAATTACAATGCGATGGTTTCCCCCTTTTATAGACTCAATAGAACTTACCTACATTAACTCAATGACTTGAGCAATCTAGAAGACACTCTAGTTTCAAGGAGAATTAATAACTTATGAAAACTAAAGCTTTAGTCCCAAAGAGAACTAATAAATGACAGCAATTTCCTAAGAACATCTTTCTAGAACAAAGACTGTTGGACTTCGTAGAGAATTCTTAAATGAAAACAAAGATATGAACCTTCTACAGAACATATTGAATTATGGGCTCAATCTATGTGTCCAGCCATGGGCTTTCTTGGGCCTACGACTATAAGTCTTAAAGCCTGTGGGCCTGTCTTCATCCATGGGGCCCACATCATTTTCATTAGTTCTCTCTCCTGCTGTAACCTTTAAGGGGCTTATCCCCATCACTGTCTCTGTTGCAGTTTTGGTAGCTGGTTGGTTCTCCTTTGCATGTGGAGGATGGCTTGCTTGGCAACCGTTTAGGGGATTTGGTTGGAGAAGAATAGGAGAGTGCTCAGAGGAAGGCTCCATGTGAATAAGATAGTGATCAGAATTTTCAGAGCCTTAATTGATCGGAGCAGGGCAGGACTAGAGACCCGCACCATTCCATTCCCCGCACTTTGTTCCAGATGGGCAGGAAGAAAATTCTCCAATGGTATCCTACGGTGGCTAAAGCCCAGTCATGCATGGAATCCTCCTCCACCTGGACCATTTAAAGCTAATTACGGTTGGTGCTTGTTCGGGAGCCTGCATAAAAGATCATTATGGGCATATACCCTATTAGAGTTTTCGGGTCCTACAGGTATCCATGACTCCAGCTTTGTGGAAACTGCTGCTTTGCTTCAAGAGGTCAAGCTAATGGTGGCAAATAACTTCATCCCAGCAGTGGTGGAAGGCAATCCGAAAAATGTGATCAGGTGGGCTGAGATCGGGGACTGTCCGTGGAGAGTCTCTAGCCTGGTCTTGGAAGCTTTAGATCTCCACGAGGCCTTGAGTTTTCTTTCCAGAATGTGGGGAAAGAGGCGAACAAAAGCAGGGACTTTCAGGCGAAAGCAAGGGCGTCCAGACAACAGATGCAGATTTTCAATTTCAAAACCCAGCAAGCGGGGTGCTAGCAGTTTTAGCTGTTCCATTAGGGCTGTTTGGTTGTTTGTTGGGGAAAGATCCCTTTGAGCTTTTGTTGCAGCTCTTAAGCTGTTCCTGTTGTACTATTATGTTGTTTCTCTTTTAATAAATTTAAAAATTACCCTTCAAAAAAGGTAGAGAACCATTGGGTAACTGTTAATTATTGAAATAGTAAACCTAAATAAAACTACTCACATTTGCATTGCAAAGTTGATACAAATAAATAATATTCACATTACCGAATTGTGAAGTTAACACAAATATACCTGTGGCACGTGTGCCCCAACTACAGCAGTAATGTTATCACCCATTGCATTCAAAACATATGCAAGCATACTAGCTGTCGTACTTTTCCCTGCATTTATCAATCATGATCATGGTACTGTTAACATAATGGGGATAAACAACATGAATAAGAAACAGACATCAATTTCAGGGTCAGGAAAGTCACTGATTAGAGCATACAACTTAGAGAGCAGGTAAATCATACCATGTGTTCCACTAATAGCAATTAGAGTATACTGCTCTGTGATCTCACGCAACCACTGATCTCTCTTGTATCTGAATTATGACAAGCAATTAGTCGAAACAACCAAATAACTACATGCAATCAGAAGCAACACATCAGTTGCATTGACCCCACACCTAAAATGAGGACAAATGGTAACACAATACACAATAAGTTGAGAACCGAACCCAGTCAGGTAATTTAGATTGGATTATCCTTGAAAGGATAAGCTATGGCATTTCAAGAAAAAGTTCAGAAATGGTATAATATATAGAAAAGAATAGGGTATTATTAACAACAGAAGAATCGGAGAAATGCTAAAAGTATATATATATATATATATATATATATATATATATATGAAAAATTGTTTGCACTTTAGATAAGAGGACTATGCAAGTTCAACATAAATTGGAGACTTGTACTTCCAGGACACCATATTCACAAAATACGCTGTCTAACATGAATAAATTCTCTTTTTTACATTGCTATCCAATTCGAAGCTTTTTTTTTTTTCCTGAAAGATGACGATTCTATTATCTATTATAAAGGGATCAAAGGCCGAAGAACCACAGCCCAAGGATTACAAGAAAGATCATAGTCACCAAGACCAATTGAGATAGAAGCCCATTCCATAACATCTATATTAACCCTCCTTAAAACTCCTGATGCATTCCCGCAAAGATTGTGGAAGCACTGGTTGTTTCTTTCCCCCCATAAGGCCCACAAGCCGGCCAAAAGAGCCGTCCTCCACAACCTCTTTCCTCTCATGCCACCCCCACCCCCATGACACAATTAGAGGAGATCCTCAATAGACTTCAGCAGCGCCCATGAGCACCCCAAAAAGACCCATTACTCTTTCCCACACCTTCTCAGCGAATGCACAATAAATGAAGAGATGATCGACCGACTCATCCGACCAGCATAGCGAGCATATGTTGAAAATCACCACTCGACTCTTCTGAAGGTTATCAACTGTTAATACATTTTTTCCACCCCACCAACCACGCCAAAATTCCAACCTTGGAAGGGGCCCCATAGGACCAAAGGGCAAACGCATGCGAGCCTTCCCCACGAGACGAAAGCTCGGCGAGCAACCTATAGAAGGAACGGACAAAGAAATTCCCAGATTTGTCTTTGAGCCACACCAATGAGTCCGGATCCAAAGAGAGCAAAATGCCGATAGCCTCCTAGATAAGATAATGAACTCTTCCTCCTCTTCCTACAAAATGAGGGGTCGAGGACACCTCGAGGCTTGAGACCAAATAGCAAAGATAGATAGGGACTTCCAAATCCAAGGACAAGCTCACCAACCTCAGGAATTCTTCACACAACCTCCTCTTGCTGAACCACATCCTTACAGAACATAACCCTTCTCCCCTCCCCTATAACGAGCCCCAACCCCTCCTCGAATCTTTCCCTCACGTGCTCGAGATAACCTTCCACACCCCTGTCGCCCTATATAAGTAAGACATCTTCGTCCACCAACCCCTTTCATTCTTACCATACTTACTATAGCTACCATTTCCTTCCAAAGATTTCCATCCTCCGAACTGAACCTCCAATGCCCATTGCCCAAAAGCTCCAAATTCATTACTTCCAACTTCCTAATACTCGCATCCCCATCCTTTATCAGTTTACACACTTATCCCACCTCATGAGGTTGTTTCTTCTCCGCCATGCTCCATAAGAAATCATGTGTGAGGCTCACCAATTTCTTCAAAACACTTTTCAAGCATTTAAATAGGGATAAGAAGTAGAGTGAGAGATTTGAAAGCATCACTTTCATTAAGATAAGTCTTCCCCCTATGGAAAGGTGCCCGCCCTTCCAAGCTAAGAATTTCTTCTCAACTTTCTCAATGATCCTTACCTCATAGATGCTTCACGGGCTTTCCAATGCAAAGCGGGAGGCCCAAGTAAGAAGAAAGAAACAAACTAGCCATACAACCAAACACCTCCACTAGCTTTTTAACCTCCTCCTTAGGAATACCAATACCTAGCATTTTACTCTTTTTGACATTCGCGTTTAAACCTGAAATCCCTTCAAAGCACAATGGGATCTTCCTCAGCTTGTCCACCTTTGACTCCTCAACATTGTAGAAAAGGATTATGTCATCCTCATGCAGAAGGTGGGAGATAAAAAAGTTTCCTTTACCCCCCTTAAACTTGCTAATAAGCCTTGACATTGCTCCTTTGCCCATCATTCTGCTAACAGCTTCCACTGCCATGACAAAAAAAATTTGGGGATAGTAGATCCTCTACTCTAAGCCCTCTTGATGACTTGAAAAACCCTTTCGGTGACCCATTGACAAGGATGGAGAACTTGGCCGAGCTAGCACACATCCAAATCCATCTCCTCCACTTCTCTCCACACCCAATGACATAACATGTAATATTTAAATTTTAAAATAAAAATATAAAAATATAAAAAAAATCAGTTCCACATGATCATTCACCTTTCCGAGATCAAGCTTACACATAATGTCGTTCTTCCCTTCCATGTAGTGACTGGTGAGAATCAATAGATTCAACACACATGATGTTGCTCTTCCCTTCCTTGTGTGCGACTAGAGCATTGTCCAGAATCTGCCAGCCTTCAACAAATGCAACTTGGACTTTTGAGATAACTTGCCCAAGGATCAACTTGAACCTTGTGGTTAGCACCTTTGCTAAAAATTCATGTAGGGCACCAATCAAACTTACGGGTCTCAAATCCCACAGGCATTATGCTCCCTCTTTCTTTGGAATTAGGTCTACGAAAGAGGTGTCGAACTCGACTCAAAGCAAGCAATTTTCGAAGAATTCGAACATGAATGTGAGCACTTCTTTTCTAACCAACTACTAAATCACTTGGAAGGATGCCAGGGGAAAGCCGTCCAACCCTAACGCCTTCTTTCTTCCCAACTCACCCACCGCCGCCTTTATCTCATCGTCGATCATCGGCCTCTCCAGAGAATCCGCTTCTTCCTCAGAAATAGATTGTCCAACCTATGTCTTGCTCTCCCTTCGTTGGACAAAAACTTCTTGTAGAAGAAGATAATGGAATCGCAAACTTCATAGTTTCTCGCCAACCTGACCCTGTCCACCACCCCGTTATGGATCTTATTGATCATTGCCCTCGCACTAGCTAGCCCATGAAAGAACTTTGCATTTCGTCCCCTTCCTTGACCATGTTGCTCTTAAACGCTGCCTTTATCTCATTGTCGATCATCGGCCTCTCCAAAGAATCCGCTTCTTCCTCAGAAATAGATTGTCCAACCTACGTCTTGCTCTCCCTTCACTAGACAAAAACTTCTTGTAGAAGAAGATAATGGAATCGCAAACTTCATATTTTCTCGCCAACTTGACCCCGTCCACCACCACGTTATGGATCTTACTGATCATTGCCCTCGCACTAGCTAGCCCATGAAAGAACTCTATGTTTTGTCCCCTTCCTTGACCATGTTGCTCTCAAACATTGCTTCCATTTAATCTCCTTTTCTTTTAGCTGGTTTTTGTATTCAAGAGAAAGGACCTCCCTCCTTACCTTTTATTCCTCCTCCGACCCTTCCTCAATGTCTATCAGATGCATTTCGTTGAGGATGCAGCCTAGCTCCTATTACCACTTGTCAAGCACCTCCTTTTTCATTCTTATAAGTTTGCCTTTAAGAAGTTTCAGCCTCTAGAATATGATAAAACCCGGGTGACCATCCACTAAGAAAGAAGCCCACCATTCCTTAACCATATCAACAAAGCCCTCCACTTCCAACTACAATAGCTCAAACCTGGACGACCTAGGACCCCAATCATCCCCTAAAACCTCCAAGATGATTGGGCAATGATCTGACACAGGCTTAAGGAGATCACTTTGGGTGAATAAGGGGAACTTTTCCACCTAATCTGATGGCGACAAAAAAGAAGAAGAAGAAGAAGAAGAAGAAGATCAAGCTTTGACCTGGTGACTCTATCATGCTCATTGGACCATGCGAGTTTGACATCGCCCATCGGAAGATCGATCAACTCATTTTGCTGCACCTAGTTCGAGAACTCTGGCATACTTTGAGTTATCCACCCTTCTGAAGATATCTCGAATGAGAATGTGACTAAATCCCCTCCATGCACCACGACAGCCCCCACTTACTGACAGTGGCATCTAGGTCTTCCCAAACGCTAGTGCGCCGGTTCAGGGAGTTTGGCCTATAGACTGTGATGAAAACCCAACGAATCCAGAGGACGGATCTCAAAGAAGAACCGAAACGGAAAAGTCATTGCACAACCAATCCTCTTCCATCCACAAGCTGGAGTCCCAAGTCACTACTGTGCCACCTAATGACCCCACTACATCCTTAGCAACCCAATCCTTCATGTTCCCCTCCAAATCTCATTCATAATCTGATGATTCAATGAACCCAATTTGGTTAACTGAAGGGCCACCAACTGCACCTTATACCTCTAACATAGATCCCTAATTTAGGCATGTTTAAGGGGTAGCCTTTCACCCTCAAGTTCCAACTCAGAATCTTCATCAACCACCATCTTTGCTTCTCCTCCCCTTCTCCCTACTCTTTGATAAGGTTCCTGCCTCATAATTGACAGAGCACTCAAGACCTTTGAGTTCTCTTTTCCCATTTGAAGACTTGAAAACTCCCCTTCTAATTCATCTCCTAGACTTTCTGAATTCCCATTTCCTTTAGAAGGTGGAAAAAAGTTACATAATCTTCTTCCCGAAAGTGACCCCCATCCACCTTTTAACATACCCCAGGGCCCAAGGCTTCCCGGATCCACTACTTCATTTTTGCCAAGGCTATCAACTCCCCATCTCCTCGAACAGGCTCGAGAGGCAAAGAAGTATTCGTTGCGATTTGTTTATCCTCTGTCACACTATTTAGAAACGTCACAATGGGATAACCTCCAAAGCTACCTCCAGTGTGCATAGCGTATTACGTAGTGTTCAACCCTCTATAGCATGTAGCGTAAGCTACACGATACCTCCATTTTTTAATTAAAATAATAGGAAAAATGATAAATAGTAATAAAAAAATATTAAAAAACAACATTTTTTTTAATGCCTAAAAATGCCTCCTTTTTCATATAAAAGCATGTTCAAAACAAGTTATTAATTATCATGCATCAAAAGCCAATCTATTTATATTTAATTTAAACCAACTGTTGCGATGACCCTCGTGATGATTCGATCAACCAGAGAAAACAATAGACAGCCATAACATAAAAAAAACAAGACAACCACCATCATCATGTGGACACTGCACACTACACTAGACAGAAAACCAGAACACACTACACAAATGGTTGTAGAATAAGCTTTTATTCTACAATATTTCATAGCACCGACCCCCAAAAGTGAAAAAAAAAATTGGAAAATAAAATCAAAAGGCACTTTAAATCAATATGAAATCAATCACAATAAAATAAAAGTTATTAACTGAGATAAAGACTAAAAGAAATACCTGTATTTAACTTTAAATCAATCAAAAAAATGCAAATCTTCAGCTCCACAACCATACGCACTTCAAATAGGGAATCTCGAGGTTCTCCTTTGTTTGGGCTGCAATGCCCATAAAACTTTAGAGGTAGGACCTTCTCATAGGGCCGATCAATGCCCTAAAGTTTTGTCTCTAACGGTTCCTTGGATCTAGAGAATCGAAGATAGGAAGTTTGGTGGAAAGAAGGCTTGTCGTCGATGGCATTAGGGCATTCGAAAGAGGGCTTTTGAAACCCTCGTTCAAAACCCTTTTTTTAACATTTGAGTACGTGTGACTTTGTGAGTTTCACACCATTTAGAAAACTCATAAATCTTCAACCGTACACGTGTAGGCCCTTGTATAGATGGTTAAAACTATCTGATATGGATATTATGTACAGATATTCTTCATCAACAATAGGACCTATTATTTGGATGGTTTGGATACTTCTAAATCATTGCCACGTGTGAGAAAGATTGGTCACCACCATTTTACATCAGCAACTAAACTAACATAAAAAGAGTTTTTTTTTAAATAAAACGTGCAATATGTTGTAGGTTGTAGCGTAAGCTACATACGCTACACACTACGAACTTGTAGCGTACGCTACTGCATGTATAGCGTACACAACATGAGAAATGCGCTATTTACTCACACTACGTAGCGACGTTATTTAAAACACTGGCTACCTCCTCCTCTACACTAGGGAGCTCCATTAGCTCCAAATATCCTCCGCTTTGAATATCACCATTCGAAGCCCCCTCGTGATCGACTAGAACCAACGCCCCAGGTTCCCTTTATAGGAGAAAATTATTGTCCAGAGATAGGAATGGTGACAAACCTAAATCAACCTTGCTAGGAAAAGACCACATAGGTATGAGTAACATCTTCAATCTTCTATGCCCTTCGCCCTATCTCTGGTGTAAGTGAAATGCCCCCTTTGAACTCAGGCCCTCCTCACACGTGACCTTGCTAAAAAGGACCAGTGTGCATGCCAATGAAGGGACATGCTTCAACCTCAGCATGTGAGATTATTCAACAACCCCTTCAACCTCCGCCCTCGAGCCACGTGTCGATTCGTAAGGCCCTCTCTCGCCAGCTTTCAAAGCACTTGCACACATGTCACTATCCCTCGCCTCATGCCACATGCTATCAGAGGACGAGCAACGTATCCTATAGGTCATTAATTCTTCGTTGCCCGACTCTACCACAATCCTTCCCACAACGCAATCTATGTCAAACGATGGTGAGGTGTCACTCGTAGCCAACCTCAATTGGCTCTTATTAATGCCGATTAAACCACGTGTCCCAACCAACATTAATGACCCACCGCCTCCCAGCTCCCTTGGACACAAGTCCACCTCCTAGGCCACAGGGATCGTGCCATCTCCTAACGAGAGAGTAGTCCTTCCCTCTATCGATGCCACATTGCCACCTACCACCAACCCAAACCTTTAGGCGTTGCACATGTCCCTTGCAGGATTTGGTGGTCTACCAGACCTCCTGATCTATGCACCTTCACCCTCCTTCCCTACTCCCTTCTCTTAATTCTTCGTCGTTGGTCAGAAATCTCCCTCTTCCCCCACAACCAACCATGGGAAACTTCTGTTGCGAGGCTTTCTCTAGATTTTCGCTAACACCTTCACTTCTTCGACAACCACCTTCACTTTCTCCACGGCCGGCGAAGACTTTTTCCATCTCACACAGATTCTCGCAACTTGCAGCTCCGAGCGGTCTTCTGAAAGAAGATTAATGGCTTCCACCTCCCCCAAGTAAGCCCCCACTTCCACAAACATCTTGTGAACCCAGGACTCCAGAGGCAGTCCTCAAAGTAGGTACTAGACCTCCAGCTAAAAGTTGAGCAATCCTCCCACTTGCATACACCAGCCACCAAGTTGTCCCTTAGCACGCTCCCTACGAGAATGATCTTTTCCAAATTCATATGAGGCCTGAGGGAGATCATAACCTCCGACTCGTTGAGGTACTTCAACACCCTGTCCCCTCGCTCCACCCCGTAGTTGCTCTTGAGCCAATCACCCACCTCATCCAGGGAATGGTCGTCGCCACCAAGCAACACCGAAATGCCTGCCAAGCATAGTCAAGAGCCTCGGAGCAAGGTTGATCATTGGCTCGTCGGCTTCCCAACTCCACCATATCAACCCCGCCTCCTCCTGGTTCGAGGTCATTGCCTCCTTCAAGCCCTCTCCCATTAAGCCTTTCTAGTAACCACCTTGTTGAATGTACGACCACCTCCTTGGCTCTTCTCCCTTGTCCCTTTGAACTGCACAACCCTTGCAGTGTCCTTCTTTGCCTCCTCTTCCTACTCCCTTGCTTCTTCCTCCCTCTGCACCGCTAGGCTAAAGACAACCTCCGGCCTATACTTACACTTTTTACAAACAACCACCTTTCCCCAAATTGGCTCATGTTCAATGCCTGAATCGCCCTCTTCAAGTCCTCCTTCCCCTTCATCCTCACAAACACAAAATCGTGGATGTGGCCCTTTGACTGAGGGAAAACCACTTCCAACACCTTCCCAAACTCCCACACAAGTTGCGTTTCTGACCACCTGTCCAAGAAGTTCTCGATGAACAACATCAAACCTCTGGTAAGGCTCCCCTCTCCCTCCCCCCTACGACTCCCTTCTGACTTGTTCCTCTTCCTTTCAACCTGAATCCACTAACCATTCTCTCTTCCTTCCCAGACTCCATCCCTAAAGCGTCCCCTATCCTGTTAATTCTCAACCCCACCTTGTAGTCAGCCGGTAACCAATCACCCTTTTGCCTCTCCCCATAAAATTCAAAATAGGGTATCAAAAGAAATAATGAAATACAATTCCAACATGAATAAACTCTCTTTTTTATATTGTTATCCAATACCATAGATGAACCTGATGAATGTCTTCGCTCTACACCACAAGTAATTCTTTATTAGCACCATTCTTCCGTTATCTTAAGCGCAAAATGAACAACTAAAATCCTTTTTCTGATTAATATAAATGGTCAAGAATGCATGCAGGTTTTTCTCCCTTTTCTAGCAAACACTAAAATTTGAGTTCGAGTCCTATTAATGGGTGTCACCAAGCCACATGCACACACATCAACCTTTAACCAACAGGTAATTTAATAATTCAAAGAATACGAAAGTTTGATTGTGAAATGGGCAAAAAAACAGAAGGGGGGTTGGTGGTTATCCTGATGAAGGCCTTGAAGTTGGCAAGGAACATTGAGGCCTAATTGATCATAAGAAATGTCATGATCAAATGCCTCTAGACACCAATAAACATAAACAAAATCCTACCATGATTTTGATGCATCTGTTGGAAAATCAAGAGAAAACCAGATTTCAAAAGCCATTTTTGAGTCCTACTTCATTCTCAAAAATTGAAAGCAGCTTGCCTTTCAAGGTGCAATGCTAAGATAGATAGGCTCAAGACTAGTAGAAACCAAAACCTTTTATAAAAATGTCAAATCATATGAAAGAAAGGAAAGAATGTGTCACAAGAATATGGTACCATTGTCCACATCACAAACATTTCAGTTCTTACTTCCATTTCCACTGTGTGCATGCAAAAAATACAATCCCTTAATGCTACAGTAAACCTGTTTTCATTTCAAATGTCGTGTTATAATGGTATAGCATGATATATTTGCTCTTCAAGAAAATGATAATTGAGAGGGATACGAAACCGTTTAGAGTCCTTTTGAAAAAGTCTGTCTTTCTTCATTGACAATTGCCCATTATATAGGTAGATTACAAGCTATTTAGGGAAGAAATACAAGCTGATCTTCAGCCCCTACCATATATACATCTATCTAAATATATTGTACAGCTAATATATCCTAATTAAGGAAGGAATAAATCTGTATAACTGTCATATCAGTCAAAGCTGTAGATATTAGCTGTAAATCTGCTATTAGCTGTAAATCTGCTGTAGATATTAGCTGTAAATCTGCTGTAAATCTGTAAATCTGTAAATCTGTAAATCTGTAAAGCTGTAAATCTGCTGTGTAGATTGATATTTCCTTTGACATCCCCCCTCAAATTGATGTTGGTAAATCGACAAGCATCAATTTGCTAACGAGAAAATGATGGCGCTGACGTGGCATGGATTTTGTGAAGATATCGGCGATCTGCAAAGTTGTGGAGATATGTGGAAGAGTGATGACTTGATGATCATAGGCTTCCCTGATTGAGTGACAGTCAACCTCGATGTGCTTGGTGCGTTCGTGATAGACTGGGTTTGCGGCAATTTGGATGGCACTAGTGTTGTCAGCATGGAGTGGAGTAGGATGTACGGGAATGAAACTGAGCTCTGTGAGGAGACCACGCAGCCAAATGATCTCGGAGCATGCTGCAGACATGGCTCGGTACTCGGCCTCAGTAGATGATTTGGAGACGTGGTCCTGCTTCTTGCATTTCCAAGAGATAAGGGCATCACCAAGAAACATACACCAGCCGGTAGTAGATTTCCTAGTGTCTTCAACGTCACTATAGGCTTGTAGATGAAGAGAAGAACCGGAAGGGAAGAATAAGCCACGAGTAGGTGTCCCAAGAATGTAGCGAATTATGCGGCGGATTGCAAATAGATGGAGATGCCTCGGTGCTTGCATGAATTTGCTGACGGTATGAACAACAGAAGAGATGTCTGGTCGGGTAATGGTTAGATAGATAAGACTACCAACCAACTTCCGATAGGTAGTAGGATCCTCAAGAAGCTCCCCTTCGTCACGTCGATATTTCACATTAAGTTCCATGGGGGTGTCAACCGAAGTAGCGTTGGTGAGACCGGCTAGCTGAACCAGATCTTGACTATACTTGTGTTGATGCAAGAGGAGACCGTGCGGTTGATGATGCACCTCTAAACCCAAGAAATAGGTGAGTTGGCCAAGATCTTTCATGTGAAATGTAGAATTCAACAAAGTCTGAACCACAGAGATTGCCTCCAAGTCAGAGCCAGTGATGACGATATCGTCCACATAAACAAGGAGGACGACGATACTGTGGATGTCCTTTGTAGAAAAAGAGAGGAGTCATACTGACTTTGAGTGAAAGAAAAACTAAGCAAAGTGGATCGAAACTTCTCAAACCATACTCTTGGTGCTTGCTTCAAACCATACAAAGAACGTTTCAGTTTGCAAACATCAGTAGGTGAGGAAGTGGGCATACCAGAGGGAAGTTTCAAGTAAACGTCTTCCTTGAGATCACCGTGGAGAAATGCGTTCTTAACATCCATTTGATGTAAGGGCCAGGATTGGGATGCAGCAAGAGCGAGTATAGTTCGGACAGTGGTCATTTTGGCGACCGGTGCAAAGGTCTCATCATAGTCGAGACCATATTCTTGTTTGTTGCCAAGTGCCACTAACCGAGCTTTGTAACGATCTATGGACCCATCGGAATTAAGCTTGATAGAAAACACGAACTTACTGCCAAGGGGTTTCACGGAGGAGGGACATGGAACAACATCCCATGTTTGGTTTTCTTCAAGTGCGAGAAGTTCGGTTTCAATTGCTTTTCGCCAACACTCATGCTCCATTGCCTGTTTATAAGATGAAGGAAGAGAAATAGACGACAAAGTGGCTGTGAAGGATGAAGGAGAAGAGAAACCAAACCTATCTGGGGGTCTACGAACCCGAGTACTGAGTCGGAGAGAGGGAGGTGCAGGTGCTGAAACAGGAGCAGCAGTCGGGGAAGAAGCTTGAGGGGGCTCAGGAGGTGCTGAAGGTTGGTGGGAAGTGGCGGTGGAGTGTCGTCGATACACTAGGAGAGGTTTAGAAGGGACTGGATCTGCAAGAGAGTTAGGAAACATAGGCAAAACAGAAAATGAAGGAGAAACATGATCCTGATGGGTAGAAAAGAAATATTGATTTTCGAAAAAAATCACATTTCTAGAAACTCGAATGCGACACAAATTTGGATCATAGCAAAGAAAACCTTTCTGCTGTACTGAATATCCTAGAAAAACACATTTAATTGACTGAGCCGTAAGTTTTGTGCGTTCATGTGCAGGAAGATGAACATAACAGACACAACCAAAGGTACGAAGGTTAGAATAAGTTGGAGGGTGACCAAATAACCTGGTGAAAGGTGAGTCATGGTTCAATGTGGGAGAAGGCAATCTGTTAATGAGATGGACAGCAGTGGAAAGAGCTTCACACCAAAATCGAGAGGGCGTGGAAGATTCTAACAGAAGAGTGCGAACCACATCAAGAAGGTGACGGTTCTTCCTTTCAGCCACTCCATTTTGTTGAGGTGTCGAAGGGCAAGACCGTTGAGAGATGATGCCATGATTCTGTAGGAAGTCCTGAAACAAATGAGACATATACTCACCCCCATTGTCAGAACGAAGGATTTTGACATGGGCCGAAAATTGTGTCTGAATATATGCATGAAAAATCTTAAAAACAGAAAATACTTCGTCTTTGGAATGAAGGAAATAAATCCATGTGAAACGACTATAGTCGTCAATAAAAGTGACAAAGTATTTGTAATTAGCATGCGAAGTGACTGGTGCCATACCCCACACATCACTATGTATCAGATCGAAAGGTTTGACAACATGCGGTATGTGAAAAGGAAAGGGTAGAGTTTTACTTTTGCCAAGTCTGCAAGAATTGCAATCAAACTGAACAACACTAAGAGATGGTGTTTCATTATTCCCAAGAAAACCAGATTTCAATAAAGCATGAAGTACATTAGAGTTTGGATGTCCGAGACGTTTATGCCACGCTCGGTAATCAACATGAGCAGAATTACAAGCGACAAAAGGCAAAGAAAAAGAAGACAAAGGAAATTGAAGAGGAAAAAGACGTCCCACTTTAGGCCCCCTCGCGATCATCCGCCCTGACTGTTGATCCTGCACAACACAACCAGATTTAGAAAACTCTACTTTACAATCATTATCAACTAACTGACCGACAGACACAAGATTGGTGGTAAGACCGGGAGATACGAAGACATCAGTGAGAGAGGAGGAAACATCACCAGTGGCCGTGATAGGTAAATGATTGCCATCAGCAGTATGAATTTTGAGATTTCCAAAATATTTGTTTACATTGGTAAGAGAAGCGGCATTGTTTGTCATATGATGGGAAGCCCCGGAATCAAAGTACCAAGGAGATGATGTAGTGAAGGGTTTACCTGAGAGTCTTAAAGCTGAAAATGCCGAAATGATCATTTGTTGAATCATGTCAGGGGTCCCGGGTTGGACTGAAACGGGAGCAAGAGCAGGAGCACTTTGTGTTGTATTCACCAAACTACCCGCACTAGAAGAGCCAACTGAGACAGTATATGCTGTCTCCGATTTCTTGGGGGGTCGAGTTGGGCATTCCTTGATGATATGGCCATCCTTTTTGCAATAGTTGCAGAATTTTCGAGGACAGTTTGCAGCATAATGACCAAATCCCTTGCAACAGAAGCACTGAACAGTGCTCATATCCCTGCTTCGTGGCCTGCCTTGTGCTGCATAGGCTACAGGACCAGATGTAGATCGTCGTTGTTCTATGGTGGTTTGAGTGAGAAGGCGCTTGTTCCTTGCGAAGAAGATCATTTAGGCATGTATCCAAGGAGGGGACAGATTCTCGGTTCATAAGATTGGATCTGGTGCCTTCAAATTCAGACCTTAGTTTCATTAGAAATTGATCCCTCTGAGTAGTTTCATGGACAGATTGAACAGAACTAAGACCTTCGGATGGTAAGTCAGCATAAACTATATCAGTGTATTCAGCCCAAAGATTAGTGAATCTAGAGTAAAAATCAGAGATAGAAAGACTATCCTGTTGGAGAGTGGCCAATTCATGTTCAAGCTGGAAACGACGAGCAGTGTTTTGTTGACTGTAAACCTTCTTCAGGTATGTCCACATCTGAGCTGCAGTCTGAGAAGATCGAAGGTTCAAGATGATGTTGGGTTCAACGGATCCCAAAATCCATGCCATAACTTGTGCGTCCTTGACTTCCCACTTGGCGTGTCGGTCTTTGTCTTTGTCTTTGTCAGGAGCTAGGTTACTGCCATCAACATGTCCCCACAACTCCTTACCTTTGACGAAAATCCTGAAATGAAACGCCCAAGCAGAGTAGTTCTTGCCATTGAAACGAATCAAAGAAACATCAGACTTATCGGAAGACATGAGGTCAACAGAACTAGAACAAGAATAACCGAGACTAAGAAACTTGAGAGCACGAGACAAATGGAAATTTAGAGCTATAGCTCCGATACCATGACAGTTTAGAGTCCTTTTGAAAAAGTCTCCTTTCTTCATTGACAATTGCCCATTGTATAGGTAGATTACAAGCTATTTAGGGAAGAAATACAAGCTGATCTTCAACCCCTACCATATATACATCTATCTAAATATACTGTACAGCTAATATATCCTAATTAAGGAAGGAATAAATCATATGAAAGAAAGGAAAGAATGTGTCACAAGAATATGGTACCATTGTCCACATCACAAACATTTCAGTTCTTACTTCCATTTCCACTGTGTGCATGCAAAAAATACAATCCCTTAATGCTACAGTAAACCTGTTTTCATTTCAAATGTCGTGTTATAATGGTATAGCATGATATATTTGCTCTTCAAGAAAATGATAATTGAGAGGGATACGAACACAGGTATGCCAGCAGATTTTGCATGCAAAATTTCCTCATTGTCTGGAGGAATGGCACTGGAAACAACAACTGCAGTAGGAAGAGTTGATCCATTATTCCTTCGTATATTTGATGATGAGTGACACACATATAGTTGTGCCCCGGCTTTCTGTAAGCCGTCCATAAAGCTGCTCCATGCAATATCCGACCCGCTAACCTCAAAGCCCTGAGATAAATATAAACATTCAACATTTCATAACTAGAGAACTTCCATTGAATGAACGCATACATATAATTACGTACATACATACACGTGTATTTCACCATTAGTATCGCAAATCAACAGATTCTACCCTTTTTTAACACGAAAGGTGTTTTCCCATGGCAAAACTATTTCTTGGAAAATGGATCATCTATTTTCTCACATCCCCCCTAAGAAAAATAATGTTTCCCACACTCTTAGGAAAGAAGGTTTCCCATATACCATGTGCACCAAATTGCAACATGGGACACCATCCAAGTACTGCACATGCCACATGTGCTAATGTACCATCATCTATCCTCAAGTGTCGCATGAGTGCAAATGTGCCACCGGCCATCTTCAAGCACCCCACGTGTGCCAACATCCATCTTCGAGCAGCCCCCACATGCCACATGTGCCACCATCCATCTTTGAGCAGCCCCAAACGTGGCACATGCCCATTTCCCTCCATTTATCTTCAAGTCCCCACATATGCCACCATCCAGCTTCAAGCGCATGTGTGCCCATGTGCCACATTTGCCAATGTCCATCTTCAAGTACCCACATGTGTGAATGTGGCACATGGCAGCAGCAACTACCAAGTAAATTTCCCAAGGAAAGTTTTGTTTTGTCAGAAAAGAAAAAGGGGCAAAAAAAAAAAAAGGAAAGAAAGAAAATAATCTTTACCAAACAGCAAATTTGAAAATGGACCCCAATTTCACAGAAAATCTTGTTGAAAAACAAACAGCAGAAATGCCATTCTCTTTCCCATAGTTTCATGGAAGCCTTCCAGGAAATACTGTTGCCTCCATTTATTTTCATGAATCCTAAAATGCCCAAACAACCCAACACATCATAGTTTCTACAAAATAAAAAAGGGATTAGTTAAGGGCCTGTTTAGATGCCAACCATAAATCATTTTTATTCCATCCCATTTCAAAAAGTGCACTCAAGGTGGCGCCATTCCAGTACTTGTCCTGCTTTGAAATTTAATATATAAAAAATAAAAAATAATAATAATAAATCCCTAAAAAAATGAGTTTTCACCAGTTCCCCTGAGATCATTTCCACATGCCAAATTAGAAATAATCCGTGTGATCCGAACGGTTCATGAGGTCAGTCCTACCATCATCACTCCATGTCCGCTCAATCTTAAGATCAAGGATTAAAAGTTGGTTTTGGCGATATTGCATTAGATCGATACAGTTGTATCATTCATGGAAGATATCGGTACGTATCAGGCGTGTGTTGGATGATACTTTAAACCAATCTGGACCGTTGGTTCCCTTCCCAACCAACCAAAAAACCTCCTCCAACAGAAACCAACCTTTCCTATCGACTACATGAAAAGAAAAGAAAAACGATTTGAGACAGGGATCCAAACAGGGGTTTTTATTCATTTCTATCGCAATGTAACTGAAATTTCTTTCAAAAAGATCACGTACTTGTCGGAGAGCGAGCATTGCGAGAGCAGAAAGACCGCAGCCTCCTACGCCGACGAAATGGATCCAGCCCTTGTCTTTGATTCTCTTGTTGGTATCGTAACGGCCTCCTTCGCTGCTTCTCATCTGCCCAATGCAGTTCGATGTAGCAGGTGATGTTGCCTTGTAACGTTTCGGTATCGGAATAGAGAAGAAGGTATGAGGATTTGTTGAGATTCGGAGTCTGTAAGAGTCTGATTCGGAGCGTTTCGGGCGAAATGGATACGGGACGATATATCGGGCGTTACAAGCAGAAAGGGTGGGGAGCTCCATCTGAAGCAGCAGCCACTCACTCTTGCTTTCAGAACCTTCTGCTTCTTTAGAAAGAGATTCCTCGAAGAGGCACCTAGATACTCTGGCGGAGTGGGATGGATGATACGCATCAAGGGAGCCGACTAGGTGCGGCCCGGCCTCACCCAACACGGTGCGGCCCTGACCGTGTGTCCTACCTTAATGTATGCATTTTATCTGAGCCCGGCTTCGGTGGATCCCGGATCCACCGAGGTGGGTGGGATAGGGCCCACCATGATGTACATGCATTTTATCCACGCTGTCCATCTGTTTTGAAAACCCATTTAGGGCATGATCTAAAAAATGAAGCAGCTCCAAATCTCAGTTGGACCATAATACATAAAACAGTGGTAATTGACCATTAAAAACTTATGGCGAGCATATGACACCTTCCACGCATGAGTGCGGCGGTGTCCTCACTTCCTTAGCGTTGATATTGATTTGTTAGTCTTGCTGGAGTTTGGTATTAACTCGGGTGTAAAAGTGTATTTATTCGTAGTCGTCACTAGCCAAATGAAACTCAAAATTAGGGGTGTACATCGGGCCGAACCGAGTCGAACTGGGCTCAACCCGGCCTGGCCCGGTTACCAGCCCGAACCCAGCCCGGCCCGGTCACGGGGCCAGCAATCAGGCAAGTTCGGGCCAGTTTCGGACCTCATAGCAAGTTCATTGGGCGGGGGGTGTTCTCACTTCTCTGTCTCAAATAGTTAGAATAAGGATTTTGGAATATATATATATATATATATATATATATATAAACGGCCGAATCGGGCTAGGTTGAGTCAAAGAAATTATCTAGCTTTACATATCATATTCAAATAACTTCGAGTAGACGAATAATATAAAAATGTAATGAGTAAAATGAAATATACACTAACCTTACTTCGTAGAGCTAAATAGCACCAGTTAAGCAAATAAAATAAATTTGTAATAAATAAGATGAAGTATCAATTAGCCTTGCTTTGCGAGACTTAAGATCCTAAGCAGACAAATAATATAAGAGAAAATGAAATAGAGAGAATGATGCAAAATGATATAGAAGGAAATATGAATGTAGTTGATGCACTTGGAATTTGTAAGGACAAAGGTTTTTCCAATGTCGAGGTGGAAAGTGACTCGCTAGCTGTGGTAGACCTTTTCTCCAAAGCAGGTGATATTCCATGGGCGGTATTTTATTGGAAAAACCAATTCGAAGCCATCCGGGCCACATCTACCATTTCAAACAAGCACACCCCTAGAGAGGCCAACAAGTTAACTGACAGTCTGGCCCACTGGGGTAGTTCATATCAGCAGAATCAGATTTTCTCTCACGTGGGGAGTTGGTCCTGGATAGAATATGTTTAGGTGCAGTTTGCGTTTCTTAAATTTTTGTTTATCTATAGATATGATAGGCGGGTCCCTTTTGGTCAAGGCCAACCCAAATGTGAATGCTTTGTAAATCTGGGGAGGCTCGAGCCTTATTTCTGCCAGAGCCTGCCCCCAGCTTGTAAGACTTTTCCTTATCAATGATATTTTCATATTTTGAAAAGAAAAAAAAAAAAAAAAAAAAAAAGTCAGCTAAAAAGATTACCACTTAAAAAGCCAAACCGAATAGCATGTAAACAGTTTCCACCTGAAACTATTTTCAGGTGCAAAGTGTAGCATGTCCTAGTGAATTCTAACCCTCAGATCCTCTTTGTATTTTCCAATCTCTCTTTATGCTATTTGTTTCTTTCTCTTTCACTCTTTCCCTATCTCACTTTTTTTTCTATTGGTATATTTTTCTTCTGTTTGATTACAAGCACCTTATACAGGCAATGACAGTCATTTTTTGCTGCAAATGACCGTTGTTCGTTGGATTACATTAAGAGCGCCCATCGTTTAAATCATAAGATTACACACACACACACACACACACACATATACATGCACGTATATGTATATGTATATAATCTTCCTAAATATTTAATATATAATATATAAAAGTTAAAGGTAATGATCACACACCACAAGTAAGAATCATTAAATAATTCAATAAGAAAGCACAAGCACAAAATGGATCAGTATGCTTTAGAGTTCATGTTCTAACAATTTGACCGATTGTCCATTTTCAATTAGGCTTATTAGAAATGTCACCTCATAAACTTTTCAATGAAATTGAAAATCACTTCAATTGTATCTCATTTGACTAATTTAAAGTGTAGTCAGAGTTTTTACAGCTTTGGGCACTTGACAATTCATGATTTTAGTAAACGGATTTGATATTCCTCGTCATAATTCGGATTGATGAAAACGTATGTTTGTTAAGAAGATCATTTGACCACCTTTCTAACGAACTAAATCATCTTGATTAGTCAACAATTGTTTTCAATAATACCATAGCCACTTTATGTACAAGAATGACTGTACTTTTCTAAATCTTGAAGATGTGACCTTTCACACGTTAACATAACATTATTCGAGAAGACCAAGTACTACATGGAGTAATCCTTAGGTAGAAAGATAGTTCATTTTATCTTTTTTTTTTTTTTTTTTACACATTAATTACTACGTACAGAGAATTATTAAGCCAAATTAAACAAACGATAATGTGGAAACCACTGTTGTTGCTTTGATTAAACAATCCTTACCTCCCAGTCACATATATTTGTCTTTTGAGAATATTTTTCACTTCTATCCACTTGTTTGGTAGTGTGGATTTGAACTCTCAGTCACAGCTTCTTTTCTCGGCGAAGCTAAAAACATATTGGAAACTCTCGGATGCCAAGGGATTCAAGATCCGAACATTGATCAATGTGCCTGTATAGGTGAGTTGCATACATGTACTATTTCTAAGTGCCTGCGTATCAAGTGTCACATACAGCCGTCGTATCCGATATTTTTCCTTCTTTGTCTGTTCCATAAGCTTTGTAGCATTGGAATAGAACATTTACTTGTGACAGAGGTATCAATTGGACAGGGTTTGTCCAATTTTTTTTATTACAATGGAGGGAGAAGGCAGGTATCCATGGACAAGATTTACCAAAAAAAAAAAAAAAAACTCCCAACAATCCTAATATGCAACCTGGACAGATGCAACCCAAAATTACAATGGCGTAGATTCCATGAGAGAGCATTTCACATAGTGGGACCCTCTTATTACTAGGCTCACATGTACCTTGACTCATCTCTTCAATGCATGTGCTGCTTATTCGCTCCCCACGAAGGACTGCTCAAAGGTGTCATCCAGTTGAGAAGGTGGGTGTGAGGGCTTCTTCTTTTTTCTTTTTCTTTTTTTTTTTTTTTGTTTTTTTTTGTTTTTGTTTTGCCCTTTTTCCAATTCCAAACAAAGCTGCTGGAGAGGAGAGGCTCCAACATCTCCAATCTCTAACAATTCCAAGGTGAGTTTCTCCACTCCCTCTCTTTCCTCTCATTCTCCTTCTCATGATTTTTCTTTTTAATGCCTAATGCCATCTGTTAATTCTCTGAATGTGGAGAGATTCTTTAAATAGAGTTCATGCTACGTTAAGAGAGTTGTTGGATAAGAATTTTATATAGATCTTTATTAACCTTAAATAGTCCTATTTCTGTTAGGAGAATTATTACCTTAAAGAGTGTAAGTTCTGATAGAAGAGTTGTTGGATATAAATCTATATTGGCTTAGATAAAGTCCAAAGGTAAGAGAGTTATTAGAGAAGAGTCCTATATATGGATATGTATTTATTTAGTTGGAAAGAAAGGAGAATAATAACTTCCAATCTAAACAAAAATGGTTCTGTAAAAGCACTCAATGCGATTAGGTCCACTGGCTGAACGTTTAAGATCATCCCATTAGAGGAATTTATTTATTTGTTTGCACTTTGGTCCATCTACAATGGAGCCCACTTAAGGCAGGGCCTCACTTATGGCGTAGATAGAGCAGCTCAGAGTCATGGATTTACTAACAATTTAACTTGCGCTCCTCTCTCACAAGTGAGAAATTACAGGATCCTCCCACAACCCTTTTTTAACATAATACCCGGCTTTTGGGTTTTTAATAAGTTCATCCATGATTAAGTGATCCAGACCATTGTTCTGTGGTGACCCTATATGGAAGTACATAACCCTAAATCTCTTCAATAGAACAATCCTATACATACAGTTTGCGGCCTACAAATAGATGGTTAAAAGGGAAATGCAGCAGCGATCCATGTTCAACTGAAAAAGGCCCAATATCTGAAGGCTATGATCGTCAAATCCATGTTCTTTTGGAAGCATAACCGATCCACTAGATGCAACAAACCAAGGGTTTGGATCATATAACCATGGGCCCACTTTTTCAGAACTGAGAGCTCAAGTACTTCGATCCTGAATCCTATAATCCTATTTAGATGCTTCTGTACAATCTGGGTCTTACTTCAGTTACCTCAGGGATCTTTGGATGTTCAACGAATCAAGTTCCTGGGTTGGCCCAGGTTTTAAAGAGTTCGTTCTGCCTCTGTCGTGACTCCTCATTGGGGCCCACATGCTGAGATGGTACGATAATTTAAACCACCCATCTTTCAGTACTATCCATGGTCCCATAAATCCACGGTTCAATGATGATATTGACCTTCAATTTCTTAAATATGGGCACCGAAAGATCTTTTTACAGTGGCCATAAATCATAGAACTCAAAAAAATGGCGGTTGCCATCATTGGACCATCTCAGCATGTGGGGTTCAATGGGGCAACACAAGCTGGCAATCCTGTGACTACAACTTCTGCTTAGCCATCTAATCAAATTGATTCTCCAGATGTTATGCTATAGCATATTCCAGCTGGAGATTTCAAAATGGGGTACCTTCATGTGAGGGGGCAAAACAGGCGTAAAGATACATGACAAGCAAAAAATAAAATAAAAATCTGCTACTTAGGCAGTAAAACCTATATGAGAAAAACGGCCCATTCCAAGAAAAAAAAAAAAGGAAAAAAAGAAAAAGAAAACAGATAGTCCAACAGTCCATACTCAAATGCAGATGTGTGGCTCACTAATGCGTGTGCTGCCCTGATTTTATATATATATATATATATATATATATATATATATTTGTTTTGGTTTTTTGTTTGTCTTTGTTTTTATGGTGTATATGTCATGTTCACAGTGCACTCTACCTGATGAGTGGCCCTGAACTGTGACACATATAAGTTGAATCCTAGCCCTTTAAAATTTATGCAAAAAACCAGGTCCGCCAATCAGTGCAGAGCTTTAAGAATTCAAATTCTTATTATAAAAAAAACACCCAATTATAATGGTGAATGCCATCTTATAAATGATTTTTGATAAGTAGCTACATCAGCTTGGAGCTCAAATATTTCTAGACTTCCCAGCTTCCATACAAACTTCAGCATTATCAGAACCCATACGAGTTTCCATCTGGACGGGATGGTGCAAAAACTGGGATATTGGCTCCATGTCAGATTTGCAAAAACTTGCTTTTGTCTAACTTAATTACAACTACATAATTGCGACGAACTCTCAACTTCTGTCAATGGCGCATCTGACATGACAAGTGGGCTCCACAAGATCAGGATTAAGGCAGTTGACTATCCAAACAGAATCTAAAAGCATGCGGAGATTAAGAATGTAACAGATAAATACGTCGTAACATGTTGACACAGCCAGGATGAAAACTCCATCACCTTCGGAAGCAGTTAATCATCTCTTGCCAAGTGGGCATGGAGGATGAATGGCTGTACATGCACAAAAGGTCCCCTTGGACAGGTCTGATCTTATCATTAGTCCATTAAAAAATATCTAGAATCTGATCACAGTAAGCAACAACTGACGATTACTCATACAGGGGACCCAACAAACTAATTTTTTTTTTTTTATTCTCCATGCCACAAAGCTGCATCATTTATCAAGTCAAGCACATATCATGGACAGGTCTGATCACATCATTAATCCACTAAAAAATATCTAGAGTCTGATCATGGTAAGCAAACGGATGGTCGGACACAACAACTGACAATTACACATACAGGGAACCAACAAACTAAAAAATTTAATTTTTCTCCATGCCACAACACTGCATATCATTTATCAAGTCAAGGCACATATCATGGAAGCAATGAAGGGGTAATCCCTTTCGTTCACCAGCTAAGACTCTCAGACTGCCTCCTGCATTGGGATTAGCTTCTGGGAACGTTGTTCATTACAGACAGGTGTATGTATTCACGGCATTGAGACCATCACAATAATAGGTTTGTGAGGGAAACACAGTGAGAGGACTTTAGTTGCTCGTCAGTTTAGACAACCTACTTGCAATCTCATTGTATCACGTCTAATCAAATGAGATCATCTGCGCATAAAAGATAGCTGATGACAATTTGAATGCTTAACTAATACCCATGCGGGAAAAAGAAAAGGAGATTAAACAAAAATCAATATTCCAACCATACCAATCTCAACATTGTTTAAAGCTTGTTGAATCAACTTGAAACTTTTCTCAATCAGATTTAAGGTTTAGTCGACATCAGCCCCAATTCTAACAGAAGATGGAAAAAAACTCACCGGTTAAAAAATTCAATGAAGTTGAGTACACAATTCAAGTCCATTTCCATGCCTATGGAAAAGAAAAACAGATATTGTAAAATGAATTAAGCTATATTTACAAAGCTCATCCATGACCAAGCATTCGAGTCAATTAAACAGTGGTCATTCAACTGTGTGAAGTTTCTAAACTTATGACGGTAAGCATGATGCAGCTTTTAACATAACCCGGTGGCTGGTCAATGTTGTTTTTCAAATCTCCAAAAAGAACGGCATTCTCAATGCCCCTTTGGCACAAATAAGATCAGCATAAGAGTGCTTTGAAAAGATTTAACTTTTGCCTTTGGTGAAGTCTACAAAAAATATTTTGAAACTTCTAGCCATCAATTGAATGGTGTAACACAACCTCATCAAGTAACATGATTTTGGTCCCTGATTCTTCACTAGAAGCAGCCAGCCTTTTCTTCTCTTAGAATCTTCTCTAGCGCCATGACAATATGTATGTTGCAATCTGTCTGAGAGCTATGGCATGATGCAGACACTCCATTTTGCATGGGAGGGCCCCGTGGTTTGACATGAATTCTACAGTGGATCCATCCAATGGACGATCCTGTTTCCCACCTACAGAGTGAGCTAACAATTTTGATTGAATCTCAGAAGGAATCCTGTCGTACTAATTCTTACTCAATTCATTGAACCCTGGGTTAAGCCCAAAGTCCAAATGTCCCATCCAAGCCCTATATTAGGACACCACAATTAAGTTAGGTCCTGGACCTTGTAAATTGAATACCATCGGGTAGTCTATAGTGCAAGCTTTGCAACCATGTTTTCAGACCCGGTTTGGACCGATTGAGCCTGAACCAGGGACAGAAATCAGTTGGATCACCTAGAAGTGTGTTTTGGTTCAAACCATTATGTGGGGAATAGGTATAGAACCCCACAACTACCAACTATGCTAGAAGCATTTAGTTGCTTATATGTTGTCATTTTATTTAGTTATATAGATGTCACAGATCAAACCAATCACATTGTTAGGTATAGAAGCCAACAAACTACCAACTATGCTAGAAGAATTTAGTTGCTTATATGTTGTCATTTTATTTAGTTATATAGATGTCACAGATCAAAACTAACAATGTGATTCCCAACATTGCCACTCCGTAACTGGACGACAGGACGAGTTTGGACCAAGCCACCAAAAGAAACATGTTGAGGTCCAGTCTGGGTTTTAAAATGTTGCTTCCCATCAACACCAAGCATGCCTCAACCCCAAAATGTACATGCTAAAATATTGAGGCAACTACTTGGGACAAATAACAAGGCAAATATCTCATTTTGACCATATCGCATGCCCTAGAGCAGCTTCCACTCAACATTTCTACAAGACCCCGTAAAACATTCAGCAGAACTTGCTTTCGGATTAGGAGTCCATACTACGAGTGAAAGGAAAAATGTAAAAAACTACCATTAGAGCAGCCCAAGAGAGTATATACATGTGAATTACGTCCCTATTCCTACTAAATACAAAGTAACTATTCCATCATTGATCATCAATCATTTGTGTAGTTGCTGGTGCAAAGATTGTTCTAACTTAATGCTATTTATGAACCAATCACACACCACCACCTATTTTTTACCTACCTTTTTCCTTTCTTATTCTGACTTTCTGACCAAACCAGTCCTCTGTTCCACCGAGATGGGCCTTCTAACCAGACCTGTTAATGTGCCGGGCCTTTTCTAACCAGACCTGTTGTTGCGCTCTGTCTTTCTTGCCAGACCTATTTCTTCTCCGCAGTCTGGCATTTCAACGATGATCTGATATCTGCCTACTTTTGGATTACTTAATCTGCAAATAAAAACTGTTGTGCATCTAAAGTAGTTGGTAGCTTCAATTTGTAAACCTGTTTCTGCATGCCTATCTTTCTTCTTCTTTTTTTTGGAAGGGCAACGACGATTTTATTAAAAGACCTACAAGCAAAAGCTAAACGAGAAAAGAATATAAAGGAAACCCTAAAAAATTACAACCCAAAAAATGAGAGGATCAAAATCAACCACATCTTTTAAAGAGAAGCACAATCTATCACACACATTGTTTAGAGTATCCCAGATATTATGATAATATCCAAGATATTATCCATATATCCAGCTCGGTGATACCAATAACACTGGTGGTACTAGAAATTTCAGGTATTATCGCCAATATTTTCAACTGTGTAAATTATTGATGCCGCTTGTATCGCCAATGTATTGCCAATTTTTTTATTGTATAAATTCCAAGTGTCAATTGTATCGTCAGTGTATCAGCAATATTTCTATAATATCACCAATGTAACGATATTGCCAAAAATCAGTTTATTAAAAAATGTTTGGATGCATTGACAGATGGGATAGATGGGATGGTTCATTAGATGGATGGATGGATAGTTAGATGGATCGATAGATGGATGGTTGGATCATCATGCAGGTGTATTTTTATATGCTTATTTATGCATGGATGTATAATTCATTATGCATATTTGTTTGGTTGTTAATTGGTTTTGATGAGATTTAAGTGATTGTTTTGTTACTATTGGATTGCTTTCTTACGATAGCACATACTTTTAGGCCCCATTAAATGGAAACTTACTATGTATGCATTCTTTTGTAAAATTTTGACTCCTAAATATGCAAATATGTGTGTTTTAGAATCTCCTAAAGTTCCACTAAAAAATTCCAACGTTTTTCCGATGTTTCCCCGCATTTTCGGAAATTGATGATATTATTAGAAATATCGATATTGTTCCCATATCCCTGGCCAAAGAAACTTGGTAGTGATACCGATACTTCAAACACTGATCATAGCCACCCTCCATCTCCTCCGATCATGATTTATTCCAAAAAACACCGACTATTTCTTTAAACCCAAATAATCCACCACAGAGCCAGGAGGACAAGATGCCAGATTACCTTGCCTTTCTTTCCCACTCCTCCATGCCAGGCCCATAAAAGCTCCCCCACATCAGCATGAATATAACGAGGAAGTACGTCCAAACCTTGCAAGGGGCAATGGATAAACAGATGGTCGACAAACTCCTCTGCTTGAATGCATAAGGAATAGATATTGGGGATAATCATAGACTTCTTTTGGAGGTCGTCAATAGTCAGTCAAGACCTTGTTCCCGCTCACTAGCCAAGTGAAGGGCCCGAACTGTCAACCTTAGGAAATGCGCCATAGAACCAGAAATGAAAAGCATGATCCCAACCATCAACCATTGCACTCATCCAGAACATCCTATAGAAGGACCTGACCAACAACCGGCCCAAACTGTGAACACACCCCCCCAATTGGACATTGGATGGCCTGCAACCAACCCAACAAACTAATGAAATCTTCCAGCTCCCTATTCGACAGGTCCCTCCTGCATGGAGGCGCCCATATCGCTGTGGAAGAGAAACAATCCGACTAAATTTCCGGATTGCAACATCTATATTTGGATATGATTGCCTATCTTTGGATCAAATTTTATGTTTACTGCTAATTGCTTGCCTCTGTTGGCTCTCAAGTCTGCCATCTATCGCCATTGATCATCAATCTGAATGCATTTGTCATCAGCAGTTGACTCCTACTAATGTTTGTTGCCAGAAGTTTGCAGTCATTCACATCTTGTTATCTGAATTTCTCATTTAGCATTTGTTATTGTTCATGGCATTTCAAAGCTACATGTCACTGCTTGTTGTTGCTTAGACATCATCTCTATGATCATCTTTAGGTGCTGGAGATCTAATCATTGTCTCTGCCTCTTGAGACTATGATTGAAGCCTTTCTTTCTTGCCTTTCAAACTCAAGCTACTCCTCAAGAGCACCTTGAGTTTGAAGTGTGTGTGTGTGTGTGTGTGTGTGTGTGTGTGTTAGGATAGACACACATGTATATCTGTACTACTGACATCAGGCTATTCTAGATCATATTACATACTCTATGCATAATGTCGTTTGTATATATTTAGCTATTTCAATGGGATACTAGAACATGTTTCCACAATGTAGTTCCTTACACTAACACCTTTTACTATACAATCACCTATTTGTACAAAAAAAAGAAAAAAAGGAGAGAGGACATAGCTCTCTTTGGAAAATCTAAACAAATGGAAACCATACATCATCCTTGCCACTTCTCCATGCACTCAACTCAAAACACATACGTGCCATGTTACTACCATGCGGCATGCGCTAATGGAGGAGATACCTTGGTCCCTAGAGTCCTATGTACCAAATACCAATAGGAGACTGAAGTTGGGACCCCCAGCCACTCCCATATTGTATGTACCCCCTCTCCTTTGTTTATTTTCTTTATAAAACACCACCTTGAAGAAGATTACTTTGGACTTGGCTTTTTCTCTCACAAGCTCAATCTTAGACCTTGCACCACACCACTAGTGTGGCCTTTTTGCTTTTAGGAAAATACTTTTAGCCTTGCTTCCCTTCTCTCATATTCAAATATAGAATTAGAAGCACCTTTAGGAAATTACCTAGATATGCCATACCACCAACCTGGAACTAATCAAAGAGAAATCTTGGGGTCCCAGTAGTCCATATCTACTAAACGGGACCAAAATTAGACCCCAAGCTCTCCCATACTTGTAGGTACCCCTTTTCTCTGTGTTTGTTTTCTTTATAAAACAACACTGCAAAGATTGATCTTGAGCCCTACCCCACACCATTATGCTCTGGCCTTTTGGCTTTTAGGATCATACTTTTAGCATTGCTTCCCTTTCTTGCATCTTCACACATAGCATTAGAAGATCCCTTAGGAAATTACCATAGGCAATAACCGCACCTTCTAATCTCCATAGCTCACACCAACTGTACAGCGATATGACATTCCATTTACACTAAAAAATCTTAAGTCATGCCCCATACCAGTAAGCTTGGCCCTTTTGCTTTTAGGATCATACTTTCAACCTTGCTCCTCTTCTCTCATCTTCACCCATTGCATTAGAAGCTCCCCAAGGAAATTACCAAATCCAATAACCCCCAGCTGATTTCCATAAACTCACACGAACCATACCACAATCTAGCCATGCAACCATTCTGTTTAAACTCTCAAAACCAGGCGATCATTACAAGGTCACTCTTTTCTGTGCTAAGATCAGATGTGGGGCTTCAACAGACAATAATCTGACCATTTGCATGAAGCTTCTCGGAAGCAAACATATCTACGGCATCTAATCCTGTTTCCCTACTTTCTTTCTTCCTTATGCATATTGCCATTTGTTTTAACCAGGAACAACATATTGTCTAGTATGAAATATTGATCGCCAAGGATTAAAATATCGTCCAAAACTGATACATATTGCCCAATACGTACCAGCTCCAGTGGGTGACAATATGACACACCATCCTTTCCCCCATACAGAGTCAGAGCACCTGAATGGGACCAAGTAAGAACTGACTCATCCAAATTGATGTGAGTGGACAAGTGTAGTCAATCAGATACGCAGGGGTGACAATATGACACACCAGCTCCAGTGGGTGACAATATGACACACCATCCTTTCCCCCATACAGAGTCAGAGCACCTGAATGGGACCAAGTAAGAACTGACTCATCCAAATTGATGTGGGTGGACAAGTGTAGTCAATCAGATACGCAGGGGTGACAATATGACACACCAGCTCCAGTGGGTGACAATATGACACACCATCCTTTCCCCCATACAGAGTCAGAGCACCTGAATGGGACCAAGTAAGAACTGACTCATCCAAATTGATGTGAGT
Source organism: Magnolia sinica (assembly GCF_029962835.1). NCBI lineage: Eukaryota > Viridiplantae > Streptophyta > Magnoliopsida > Magnoliales > Magnoliaceae > Magnolia > Magnolia sinica. The sequence goes on from NC_080578.1 coordinate 94,436,669, forward strand.
GGACAAGTGTAGTCAATCAGATACGCAGGGGTGACAATATGACACACCAGCTCCAGTGGGTGACAATATGACACGCCATCCTTTCCCCCATACAGAGTCAGAGCACCTGAATGGGACCAAGTAAGAACTGACCCATCCAACTTGATGTGAGTGGACAAGTGTAGTCAAAATCAGATACGCAGGGCATCTGACTCGGACATTTAAATAAAATAGTTTTCTTTTCTTTTTGTTGGGCTTAATTTAGGGTTTATGACCCCCTAAAATTCATTTTTTACTTTCAAGTCCCAAAAAAGACTGCTTCATATCGTGCTAATCAAGCTTGGAAGATTTTTTTTATATTTTTTAATTGTGATTTTTCCATGTTTCAAAATCTAAGGTGAATGATCTTATTTTCTTACATGGTTTGGTTCTTAATCATGTGTTTGTAGATCTACGGAATTTTTTTTCTTGAAACTATAGATCATGCGAAAAATGTGATTTTTTAAATTTTTTTTTCTAGATTTCTTGCCAAATACATGTTTAGCTTGTTCGAAAGGGATGCTATAATTTCTAAGAATTATTTTTCTAGATCTCTTGCTAAATACATGTTTGGTTTTTTAGAAAGAGATCCACTGATTTGGGTGGTATACATATTTTTTAAAAAGAAAAAATTAAATGTATTTTTTTAACAATTCAATTACTTTAAAAAAAAAAATTATTTTTTAGTCATAAAGCCAATTATTGCAAAAAATGATGATGGAGATTCCATTGGGATTTTAAAACACAGTTTCTCTTTTCACTCAAATTAATCAAGCCAATACGTGTATGATTTTCAAAATATGGAGGTGTTAGTGGAGGGTGGCCCCACTTCAATCTTCCAATCCAGATCAACTCCAAAATCTCGGGTAATCAAACCTCCAAAGATGTCTGTAAGGCACCTACACAGAATAGCGAGATAGCACACAAAAAAAGGGAGGTGATGTTAAAACCAATCTAAATTCAAAAGAGATGCAAGAATACACACGCGATACAACCGGGAATAGGACACTATCTTGAACCTTTTATGTTGGGTTCATTCCTTGACCAATAGAGTTGCTGTGAGATGTGAATCCAGACTGGCCAATGACTACATCATGGGTGGAACAGATTGATCCTCGGAGGAACCAATCCTATGGGGGCTCTAGAAGTCATTACTGAATGTTCCTAAAGATTAAATCCAAGTCAGATACCCAGAGATTAGATTTCGAAAACATCTTTGGGCTTGAAAATAGCTCTGGTCACATGATCTACAAACAAGAAATCTGGATTCGGCTTTGGATTGTGTGATGCAAGGTGTTAGGCACCTCAATCACCCACCTAGTAGAACGTGGTCTTTATTTTGTCTTAAATATCTCCAGTTAAAATACACCCATTATAACGTGAGGTGGGTCAGTAAATCAAATTAGCTTCTCCAACATCGTCACTTCTCAGATCCTACATATCGCTGAAGAGATCATGCTATCCAAGATCTCAAATCAAATGAGCAGGGCATGGATAACCTGTAACCTTAGAAAGATAGTGAAGGGGCTTCCTTTTTTTCTTTTTTTCAGAAGCAACAAGATTACATTAAAGAAAACGAGAAATACAAAGGGTGCTGAGATAGCAGAACCAAGGCTAAAAGCCTAAAAACAAAAGGTTAAAATCCTTAAGACCCGGGACATTGGCCACCCATTTGAATAGCAATTTTTTTTTGCAAAGGAACCCACAGCCTCAGCCGAAGACTGGCTGTTGTTAAAGCATCTGTCATTTCTCTCCTTCCAGACAGCCCACCAGATAGCGAGGATCGCCATTCTCCAAACACGCGATTTGATTTTGCCCAACTTGAAACCGTACCAATATGCTAACATAGGGTAAGCGGAATCCGGGATGCACCCGCTGACATTAAATCTGAAGAACGTAGTGAAGGGATTTCCTTGTCAAGTTTTTCTATCAAAAGCACATTTTATTAATCCTCCAACAAAGTGGATACCGATTAAACTAGATCAGTGACAGCAAAAATCGTTGCGTACATGGGCCAATATTGGTTTATTCAAATCAATTCTTGAACAAAAATGCTTTATATAAGTAATGCCGATAAAATCTTCCATACATGTTAAGATGAGCAACATACATTATGACTTTCATTGTGAAAATTTTAAAAACTCTGCCCTATGAAGAGAGAAGACAGCTAAGAACCAGCTTTCACTGTTGCAGAGCAATAAACAATTGATTAAGATGTACAAGCCTTAATATCCAGTTATCCACATACAAAAGGTTCAGAGGAAAAAACCATTCTTGGATATTGTGGAATCAATGAATTTACAATCTTCCTCCTTTGGAAAGGAAACTCCATGGGGTCCATTTATCTAGCTTGTATATTTATCAACAACAGGTACACATACTTTTGTTTCTAAAGATAACTTTTCTCTTTCTGGAATAGGTGGCTCCTCCATATGTTCCCTTCTTTCATATCATCTTCATTTCATCAAATACGTAGAGAGAGAGAGAGAGAGAGAGGTCACTCAAACTGTTTAATGCTAGATGTCTTTCATAGAAGGGATGAGAATTCTGCAACAAAGAAAAGGTTAAAGAAACCAAGTTCTGCTGCCAAGTAGAAGATAGGCTGATACAACTGGTCCTCAAGGGCTGAACTGATGACAACTATTACAATTATATAATTTCTTTCATGTAAATATGGAGTCTATGCTGTTTTGGGTGTCCTTTGCTGCTGCTTTGTAATTGAAGTGGAAGTTCGTTTATCTCTCATCATCCTCTTCCTCTCCTTTCTTTTCTCTTTTGCTTGTTAATAAAATTTTCACAGCTTCTCTTAAAAAATAATAAAAGAATTGGAGTCTACACTGTAGTGTACACTGAAGTGTAATAAAAGAATTGGAGTCTACACTGTAGTGTACTAGCAGTTGATTTAGTCAATTTTGGAGCTTCACCAATGACAACACTGAGGGCAACGAGAATCCATTTTAGTAGAAATCAACTCATATATGCTTTGTGTGAATGTTATGGAAGCAGAAAATGAGAATAGGAAGTCCTAAATGGCAGATCACACCGACGATTGCCACCGGAACCTGTGTAGGAGCTATTTGCAACACTAAGGAAACAATTTGTTCTGGAAAAACAAATGAAATAGACTTTTTCAGGCATGGATTTTAATTTCAGCCAAAGAATCACTGCATTGACATTATCATATGTTCACTTCTTGAAACGGGCCAGAGATAGATGGTTTAGAACTGGCATCCAATGGGCTTTCGAAGGAAGGCAAAATTATTTCTAGCAACAGATGTGACATCAGCACTGGAGAAAGTAGCGGATGCAAGGTAATGGAGAGCTGGTCAAATGATTAGGTATGGCACAATCAGATGATATTGGCAAAAGGCAAAATATATGATGGATGAATAAGCTTCAGAATAACTTTTTTTTACCTAAATGATGGACGGCCTCTAAGTAATAAGGTGTATGCAAATCACAGATAAGAACCTATCTAGCACTTGCCAGTCTACTCTTTCTAGTAAAGTAAATGAATCACTTCACTGTATCACTGGCGATGATCGCAAATTAATTGCTCCAAGAAATTACTCAAGTCACTCCTCAATACTTTAAGGGCCTGTTTTCACTAGTGGAAACAAAAAAAAAAATTTAAATGAGGAAAGGAAAACGTCACATCACAGGAAAACTATGGAAGAGGTAACTAGGGAAAAGGAAATCTATGGAAAATAATCCTTATATTATATAACTACATAACCTATTTTTTCTAGCATACATGATTTCAATGCAAATGTGGAATGGTCAATGGTCAAAAAGTGAGAGTTAATCACTCAAAAATGGTGGAAATCTCCATTTCTTAGGTTTTAGAGAGGAAATGAAAATGATCCTTTCCTAAGGAAATCAGACCAAATAAAAACCTACTTCCACACCCCTTTTGGCTTTTGCAAACAAGTGAAACTGTGTCATCAGAGGAAATCATTTTTCTTCCTCCAATGAATCCCGTTTTCCACAAATCCAAAATACAGTCACTAAGTACCAATGACCCAGTTCTGGTAAAGAAATCCAAAAAGCCATTTTGGATCTAATTAAGGTAGTATTTAATATCCAAAAAATTGCCCACTGAAATGCTACCTCAAATATCTGGTGCCAATGAGAAGATTAGGAGGGATTCTAATGAGTTGAGATGTTCAAAAACTATTTGCAGCTCCAGTTAGATCTGTCATCAGGACCTTAAAGACCAGTAAGGAAGAATGAGACGAAAAAGCAACTGAAACGGATAAAACCAACTAGCCATGCACCATTCTTGCAGAAAAACAAAGGCTGCAAAGCACAGGATGCATATGTTGTCTTTGAATCACACCACTAGTGATGCACCGTTCTCTTCCAATTCGGGACAGGGCTGCCATTCAGCCCTCAGAAATCGAAATCCTAAAAACAGGGCTGTTTTATTCAGCCCTGCCAAATCAAAATCCTAAAACCTGTCCTCACTCTTCAAATGCATACAAATGACAAGGTAAGAACAACAAAGGCTGGCAAGCAAAAACTGCATACAGTATCATTGGATCACAACTGATCAAAGTAGACTGATAACTCTGGAAACCTTAAATAGAACAATTTGTACAGAGTTCATCTTTACATATACACATATAACATTACATCTACCAAGTACATCTCAAAGAAAAATCCTAGCATTGCCTAAAATTGGAAAGCTTACTAAACCCAACTTCACTGTACCTGGACCAACTACAGGAGCTAGAGACACTATAAAAAGCTGACCTTCTTATTATGTTAGAAGTCATCGAGCATTAAACTATACATAAGGCTTCTATCCCTCCGTGTCAAGTCAGTGGCACAGACAACCAACCAATTCAGCTTTTCTTCCTAACCAGAGAGTCCATGCAATTGCTTCAAGCGCTTTGCAGCATGCAAAAAATCCGCTATCACCTGAAATTCATCTAATTGCTTTATAAAAGCAAAAGATGGAAATATAAAGTTGAGTAAGCATGGTCTTGTTTTGGATATTTCAATGCTAAGTGACATCCTTAAATCCTAAGAATAGGACTTTTATCAACAATTACCTCCATTGGTATCTAATAATTATATAAAAGCATGGGATGCACTTCAAATGTTCAGAGAGAGTGGGAGAGAGAGAGCTTCATAGGAAGAATCATATAACAGGTGCACACGTAGGAGGAAATGGACATCAGAAAACCATAGGAATAAGCCAAGAGCTTACAGGACAAAGGGTTCCAACTGTTAAAAACGAAATAGCACAAGCAGAACAGTATCCAAATAAAGGAGAATTAATGGCCAAAACTTCGCAAAGAGTAATTGACACAAAGAATACATATAAACTAAAGAAAATTATGAGAGTTACCTGGGACACAAAATGCCTTTCCACAGCTTCAAGCAACTGCTCCTTTGATGGATGGTAGTTCCGGTAGTTCACTTCATCCTTATTACCAATTCACAAAGCAATTAGTAAAACAAAACATCTACCATATTCAAATAATCGGACACTCTGCAATGTATGCAGGGTTTCAACAGTTATACAAACTACAAATTCATATACTCTACACAAGTAGCGTATCTATCAAAAAACATGATAGGATGCTGAATTAAAAAGAGACTAGTACCAAAAGTATATAGATACTTTTAGGGACAGTAACCATATCTTGGTGTAGTAGGTTTCTTACTCCTAATGATTTCTCATGAATTGACATGTCGGACAGGATACACATGTTTGAATCATGTGCATTGGACAAAAAACAAAATATGATGCTGAATTATGGATATCAATATCAAAAGCATATAGATACTTGCAGGGACAGTTTAACCAGATCCTTGTGCATTAGATTTCTTATTCCTAAAAATTTCTCATGAAATTGACATGTTGGACGGGATACACATGTTCGCATCCATGCCCTAACTTCTGAGAACGTTGAGCTGTATTCCCCACTCCATGTCCAGAATCAGTATTTGGATGTTATAGCTCATGAATTCCATGAACCAAGCCATTGACTGATAGATATTTCCCTTTTCTGCATTCAATCACTTGTACCAGAAGAGATGAGGATAATGCACTTCGGAAAGAAAGGAAAGAGAAGAAAGAAAAGAAAAGAAAAGAAAGAAAAACCCCACGTAACAGAATAACTCACAAGTTTGAAATGCCTCCAGTATTTCCACAGTGAGGCTGTCTCCAATTTCCTCAAATCCGCAGTCTGCCACACAATTTCCTTTTAATTTGAAAAGATTTAAGCACATCCCATAATAGTGTATTCTTAATCAAGGAATTATATGATCCTCGGACGTAGGATGTAGATAGTTTCCTCAGGCAACAAGTCCATATCAGTTAGGCGATTGTTTTGTCATCTAGACAGCTGATCTAACATAACCCACCATGGATAAACCATAAACCAAAAACCCCTAGACAGCACAATCCTAACCCTTGACCATGGACTGCAAACAGAAGAAGGTTACAAAAAGACAGTAGTAGTCCACATTCAAGAGCTAAAAATGCCAAATGCTGAAACGGAGGATCTTTCAATGGGTGAGATTACAGTTCATGGTCCATAAACAGTGGGAACCATAAGTTCAAGGATCATATAATTACCATTTTGAGTAGCAAGCCAAGTTTCAAACAAAAAACAAGAACAGAACAAAAGAGAAAAAGAAAATACCAGTGTTCTTCGAGGAGTACTCCTTGACCCTAAATCCGACCCACTGTAGGAGAAATCCTCCCACTCATCACCATCTTCATCTCCCGTCGGCACTTCAATCACACTAAGTGCATTCCTCTGAACTTTCACCTCATCGCCATTCGTTAACACCTGAAAACGAAGAAACTCTCCTCTCTCAGAATCCAAATCCCACAACATCACAAAACTCAAGTTACATCACCAAACACCGTAAGAAAAGGAAATCGATCTTTTACCAGCCAATGCCACCCGCCGAGCCCAACGGCCTTCTTCACCACTCCATGGAGCCCGACCAAAACCGACCGAGTCCGATTATTGCCAGTCACCACGACTTTCGTACGACGCGGGAGCACCGCAAGGTCTTCATCTACATTCTCCTCGCCAAACAGAACTCGCTGTGGATAAACGGTAGATTCCGACATTACTCTGCTTTCGACCTATTATCGCCGTATTCAATTCACAGAAATTTCTACAAAAAATGCGAAATCCAAAATTCAGATTCTTACATGCGAAGTCCATCAAATCGAACTTGAAAAATTACTGAAAATCGAGCGGAATGCAAGCATGATCGGGTCAGATCGAGAGAGCAGTACCTGGAGAAATCTCGAAAAGCAGCGATTTTTCGGAGATGGATCTGTTCCTAGACATTTCGGAGAAATGCTCGGAAAGGGAAAAAAACCCTAGAAATGCAAATGCAATGGAGATTCCGAGGCTTCTTCTCTTCTCGAAAATGAAAAGAGGGAAAATAAAAGCAAAGCAGAAAGAGAGTGAGAGGAGGCTCTGCGTTCCAGAGCCGTACGGGAGTGGGTAAAGCACGAGCAGGTCGGCAGGAGAAAGTACCGTTGGGATCGGTTGCGGGGCGTTGGATGCTTGGTTAGTTGCTCGATGTTTAGCGGTCACGTCCGAGGCGGTTTTATTCGCTCTTGTCCAATGGGAGAATGACACGTCGAGAAAGGTCTGTGGGACCTGCGGTTGTTGGTAGAGCATGTACGCCACGTGACGATATTAATGGTAGCTACTGTTTGTCTGTACCCGCCTTGAGGAATGTTAATTCCAGTCGTTTAATCTTCAAGCGCGAAATCAAACGCATCACACGTACTGTCTTGGACCCTAAATTCAAGATCTGGGATGTTGATTCCTTAAAAAGTAAACTTTATGACTCTATATCCATGAATTAACTTGGTTTTCTATACCATTGGCCCCATACATATGAATAAATGGACGTTTACAAAATTTGTAACCAACGGCTAATATTAAATATATGTTTTTTTCTAGTGAATTGAAACTAGACACGCACTTTTTTGGGATGGAGAATCTAAAGGAATGTATCTATCTGATGGACGATACGGATTTTTCACGTGTAAGCCTTTTTGTTACCTGCACGGGGTTGGTAATTTTAGCGCTTGAAGATACGGCGTCTGATATGACCATTTCCATAAGCCTGCATACGTGCGGGACCGTCACGCTTTAGATCGAAGCAGCAGGCAAGAGAAGCATCCGGCCCTGACATATGGGCGTTTCCTATAGGCAAAAAGACAAAGAGCTGCGAAGCATGAATCGAGTATCCACGCGGCGGACCTGACATGCGCTAACTGAACGCCACGTGTAACAAATATCCATCAGATCCACTCCGTCCATCAGGTGAAAAAATTAAATATAACCATTTACACTAAAAATAATTTCAATTTAATACTTAAATGAAGCATATCATATGGAACTGTGTAAAATCATTACTAGAACCTTTAAATTCAAATGGTGTGGCCCACTTATTCTATAAATGTAATTATATTTGGGTAATACATTTATAATGAAGTTTAACGCTAGATGAATGGATTGGATGGTATATAAAAAACATTTTGGACACCCATGCAGCATTTTGGACACTTTTAATGGTGGAACTTCCCATCTCAACTGTTTCCCGTCGTGTAGCCCATTTAAGCTTTGAATCGGCATGATTTCTGTTCTTCGCTCCAGATATAAGGTGGATCGTCTGATGGACGGGGTGGATCTCATCCAAATGAAGTCATTCCTTCCACGTCAGCTACAGTCACGCAAGCGTTTTCGTTGTTGCAAACGAGATAGTACGTTATATGGTCGGAGCCATCTATGCGTGCGGTACTATCAAGTAGAATAGAAGGGTGATAGAATCAATCTGGACCATCCATCTAGTTTTTCCTACTATGGATGGCATGTAATTTGAAATGCATACAGATCAGTTGATTTTATCCGTCCGATCGGTTTTATTCAAAGCAAAGGTAGGAAGCATAAAGCTTAACGGTCAAAATTGAGGTTTGGATGTTGAAGAAAAGCAACGGCTAGGATAGTCCTTGTAAAATTGATTTTGGAAAGATGGGCCATCTGTAATAAACCCCACTAGATGGACGGTCCCAATTGATCATTCCCCCGCCATCTGAAGCTGAATTATGTGGAGTATGGAAGGATGGGTCTACCAAACTCCGGTACTATCGGCTCTACGACACTGCAATTCTGGCTCGGATGCGGAGTACCGTGTAGAGAATTATACGATCCTGCTCAAGAGCAAATGTACTGTTTGCTCACGCACAGAATTTTGCACACGTGGGGCCATTATTCGGTCATCCAAACCGTTTATTTTATGCTCCTCATACTTAAAGTGGTCCATATGGAAAATAATTCAGATTGGAAAATTCTAACCTTCGATCAATGGCCCATAAAAATACAGTTACATGACGGTTCAGTGATCAATGGAATGAAATATTATAACTTAGATTTATTTTTTCAGAATTTTCTCATCTGATGCGATAGAAAAAATATTAACGGTTTGGATCACTGAAATATGTCCTTGGAAACACGAAATCCTGCAAGAAACGGTTCGTTTGCTACTGAGCTGCACCGGTAATCCCATGTCCTTCAGATTTTAATTTGGACAAGTGGACCCTATGATTCAAAGATCCCAACCGTTGATGTGCCAGGCCTCAACATGGGTGTCATATGGATTAAAAATCCAGTTTGATTGAATGATCATAGCCGTATAATGTTTGGCCTTTTTACTGGTCGATTGTTAACCGTCCATTCATTGCTGCAGTTTAAAGGGTCTTTTTATTCATCAAATCTGGGGATTTTTGGTTTATGGGCCATTCACAGTGATGCTTCTAATGTCAAATGCTTGGATTACTGAACCGTTGCTGCATTTTCTCTTTAACCGTCTATTTATTGCCACCTATTAAAGGGCTATGATTCGTTCAATCGGGAGGATTTCTGGTGAATAGCCATCAACAACGGGCCCCATAATATCAACTGCTTGGATCGATGATAAGGTGGGGTCCTATTTCTCCTACTTGTGCGAAGTGAACGCTTGGATCTACCTTTAGCTCTGCTGCCTTCTAATCACACGAGGGGACGTGGGACCCACACATTCGATGGACCTCACCCAAAAGCATGTTTTATAGTTGTACGTACTCAAACAAGATCGGATCTGATGAAGCCAGGGTTGGATTGCAAATAAGCATTACAGATCTGCTTATAGTGGGCGTTGGGTAGTTTTTAATGGTGAGAAATCAATCATCACTGTTTCTTGAGGTATGGTATACCTGAGATTTGGATATGCTTAATTTTTGAGACATGGTCCTAAAAAGAGTTGTAAAAACAGATGAAAAGAGGATATACAACATATGATCAATGTGGGTCATAAGGTAAGGATAACACCCACTAAGCTTAGGTAACATCTAATACGCACCCATCCTTATAACTTACCTTGGGCCCACATATGGGTTCATCCAGATTTGAATGAAAGTATAACACAAATGTTAGCTTGATCCAAAAATTATGTAGCCTTTAATAAATTTCCAACTGCAGGCATTCAAATCTAGATCTGTTAGCTTCACATGGCTTAGATTGACTTGGCGCGACCAGTAGCTGGCCCAACTTGAACTTGGCCCAGCTTAGTTCTAGAGGCAGACTGACCAGCTCAATTCGATTCAATTAGTAGCTTGGGCCGTTCAAGCTGAATTTAAACCCATGTGATGAATACAAAACAATAACAACAATATACAAGTATTTCATCAAACACACAATGGGCAATATCAAAATCATGATTTGATAATAGTTTTATGATGTGATATTTTGTTTTTAAAGTAATCGATCTGTTCCGTATTCATTTATTCCTCACCACAAGCTGTTCCTGCAGAGAATGCATGCACACTAAAACAATACTTCATTAAGTTATCCCATCAAACACATGACAAATAGCATCAACATCAAAACAACCAAGTCACTAAGTTGATTCCATGTAATAAGAACTTAGACAAGCCCAAACTCAGTTCAAAATTTTTTGGAGGCCAAAAATAAACTCGATTCCATTGGATTTCAAACCATATTTATACCAGCATGACACAGGTTAGAAAAGAGTCGAGATCGTCTATTATCAGGTTAACAGAGAATTCCTGTTACCTTAATGGTTTGGCTTCCGAAGCTGTTTTTTATTATTTTTATTTTTTTAGTGAGTGGTGACGTGGACCAATGAGAATTAGGGTATCAGGAATTCCCTGTTAACCTAATAACAGAGGACCCGGACTCGTAAGAAATCCATACCCTGAAAATGCCTGTACCCACCCTGATTGGGAAATTTATGAAAAATCATACTGATCTGGGCCACATATGCATGTTGAGTCAAACAGTCGATTACCTGTTGATACGAACATTGTGGCCCAACCAATTATCTGAACGTCCTGATATTTTCATCAGAAAATCTTTGATGTGGGGCCTATATCTTTAATGGTACTGATTTCCTACACAGGTGTCATGTTAAGGAAAACGATCGTGCGGTACCATGCTGTCGTACTTTGCCTGCACGTGATCAGTTCTCCACATTAACATCACGAAGAGCCAATCAATGCCCGTATGTACTCGCGAGAGTAGCCATTAATGTCCTACTGTCCCCAGTCTTGCTCGTGTTGGCCAGATCCGGACCATTCATCAGCTGGGGCCCACTCTGAGATCCGGCTATTTCACTTGTCAGGAAAATGGGTGGACAAAAAAATCGAATACTGTTCTTTCAGTTGATGAGTGGATCTGATTTTTTGGGACAGATCATGTTAACAATGTCCCACATGACGAGCTGCTTAGATCTCCCACGTGTTTCCCACCATTGCCACGTCACACGTGTGAGATCTGTACCTTAACAGATAAATGCAGGTTAGATGGTACCACACAATGAGGTGCACTGGGACCTGTATGGTGCGATCCATACAAGTGGGACCCACGGTTTAGTGATCCTAACCGTTGATCCGGGGGGCCCATTCATAGATGGGGATGTATTATCTATGTTTATACAAAACTAATATTATCGATAGGTGTGTCAATAAGCGGGCGGGCCTTCAGGCTCAGACCCTGGCCTATTCGGGCTGGGCTTGGGCTGGAATTCTAGGTCCAAGGGCTGAGGCAGGCCTAAACTTTAAGCCCGTTTATTAACTGGGCAAGCTCAAGCTTTGTTTAAGAGAGTGGCCCGAGCTTGGCTCGGCCTGGCCTGTTTAGGATTTAAAGGGCATTTTTGTCATATATCATGCATGGTGGGGCGCACTTAATGAACGGTCAAGATGCTGCACAAAAGTAGGTGACGTCGCAGGCAAGGGCTGGGCTCAGGCCTAGGTTTCTTTATGGGCTGGGCTTGGGCAGATATCGGCCGAGCCTGTCGACAGGCGGTTAACCTTCTGCACAATTCTAGCCCCAGCTTGAGTTTGGGCTTAGCCTAGTGGGCTGCTTTCAGGCTTATAAGCTTGGGCCGGATGTGTTGGTGAGGCTTGGTACGGGTTATTGTAGTCATTGGATTTACCAACTAAAAATCAGCATAGCTGGGGCCCAGCTCACAGACTGGGTTGGGCTGGGCTGGACTAGGACTTGGGTTCTTAACCCAGCCCATTGCCTTCCCTAGTATAGATTTGAAGTGTATCAATGCAGTACTGAGGTTTGCTAGAATACATCAAACATCTATTGCTGGATTTGTCTGTACTATAGCTGTTGCATACTTTTAAAACACCATTCTATTAGTTTTTGAGTCAACTAGACTCGACTCACTGAGTTGACTTGACCAGATTCGATCTGGACCTATGGAAATATATATACTTTTCAAGAATAACGAGGTTTGGGCCTAAGAAATTTGGCAAGATTTGCGACGACCCCAAATTTGTGACGGACTATGATCCGTTGCATAATGGAGAAACATCTATGGCTAAATGTTAAAATGTGGAAAGTTGGGCAAAGTTCTGATGGAATAAAATCCATCAAATTTTTTTATTTTGCAATGGATATCATCCGTCGCAAGATAACAAATTGCGACGGATTCTGGTCTGTCAAAAAGAATTCTACCATACTTTTCCTTGCTACTACGAAGGACATGACCCGTCGTAAAAATTTTCAATGATGTTCTATTGGTTGCCAAGATTTTTTTGCGACGGATGATATCCATCGTAAAAGCAAGCATTTTTGTGTCATTTTTTTCCCATTGTGTTAGCATAGTGGCTCGCCTTGTACCTATCCAGTTTCTTACCGAAGATCCACTTGCATTCAATCGCTTTCGCCTGGCGGAAAGATCCATCAACTCACATGTCTCAATTTTGTACAAAGAATCCATCTTGTCCTACATCACTGTCATCTTCTTTGCATATATGTCATCAAGAACCTCCTAAAAAGTAGATGTGTCTCCTTTACCCATAACGAGGGCGAATACAATGTTTGAGTCATCTCTATATCTCAGTGAAAAACTAAGGATTTCTCCTGACAGGTGGCAGCTCCACCTGCTCTTGCATCTATTCCTGCGACTCGGCTTCTTCAAGTGTCTCAACCTTGTTGATTTTAACATTAATCACATTGATTTTTTCATTTTTTTTATGTTCATCCTTACGAAACAAAGAACTCTTATCAAATTTGATATCCCAACTAATTATGATTTTTCGAGTGGGCCGGTCAGACAGCCTGTATCCTTTCACGCCATCACCATAGCCGACAAAGGTATACTTTTTCACATTTGGTTTAGCTTATCTTTCTCAACAGACGGTACATGAAAGCAAACATCACAACTAAATACATGCAGCCTCGAGTAGTCAATTTCATAACCGCTCTATATTTCATTAAAAATTTTGCAATCAATCGGTGTAGACATGTAATGATTCACTAAACTGACAGCCTCAGCCCATAGCTCATTGCCTAACCCATCGTTACTTAGCATACTTCATGCTCTTTTAAAAAGAGTCCGATTCATACGCTCTGCCACACCATTCTACTTTGGTACATGCTTAACTGTGTTATGCCTCACGATCATATTGTTATTACAAAATTGATTAAATTCTTTTGAAATAACTCTTTACCGTTATCGATTGTTAGAACTTCAATTTTCGTCGTGACTATATTTTTTAACCATAATCTTTCGTGACTTAAAAGTGACAAATACATTGAATATATGTTTTAGAAAATAAACCCACACTTTTTTAGAGAAGTCGTCAATTAATCTTACAAAGAATGACGACACTCCTCTAGAAATAACTGTCAATGACCCCGACACATCAGAATGCATATAATCTAGTGGTCATTTACTATTATATTTTCTGGTTTAAAATGATGATCTTGACTATTTATTATATGTGCAATGCTCACATACATCAAAATCAAAAATTTTAAAAGCAGGAATTAAACAACGATCGAGTAGTATCTTTATACCGTGCTCGCTCATGTGGCCTAGGCGCGCATACCACACACGTGCTGATGTGGATTTCACTATAGACATTACGACTCCACCCGATACAATACTCCCGATCAACCTGTAATAGTTTACACTCTTCTGCGCCTTCATAATTGTGAGTGCCACCTTTGAAACTTTTACAATACCTTCATACCCGACAAATTTGGATTCAAGTGCCTCAAGAGCTCCTAGAGAAATCAGATTCTTCTTTAGGTTTGAAACGTGCCTCATGTCCAATTCCAACCATCTTACGTGCATGATTATTGCCCATAAGAACCAGACTACCATTATACTTATAGTAGATGGTGAACCAACTTCGATTAATACACGTGATACGAAGCCCTCGTATCTAAAATTCACTCTTTATACAAGTGTTTGACCATGGAGATAAAAAAATACATTGCAGTCACTCGTCTCCTTATTGGATTCCGCTGAATTGGCTTCTTTTGGTGAATTGTTTGAATTATTATCTTTTCAGGTTTTGAGATTTGTACAGTTCGTCATGTCTTGTCCTGCCACAATTCCAGCACCTTAACTTCCCTTTGTCCATCGACTTGGACCTCGATCGTGACTTACCTTTCACTCGTTTAGACAGTCTCCTCGTCGTAACTAGTGCCTCTGTATAATTACCTTCCTCACCGTTATTCCTTCTCCACTACTTCGACTGAAGGATAAAGATAATAGTATCAAGGTCTAAGGTATCCCTACTATAGCACAAAGTATCCATCAGATTCTTGAACGTCAACAACATTAAGGCTTTGTCTTTTTCATTGATCTTCACCTCCACGCTTGTCAGTTTACAAATTAGTTTATTGAAGGTGCTGATATGTTCAGAGAGATACGATCCTTCCACAATCTATAAAATATATATAACTGTCTCTTTAGATATAGGCGATTGGAGAGCGACTTCGTCATGTAGAGGTTCTCCGACCTCGCCTATAAGCCCACGATAATCATCTTAGAAATAACATTATAAAGGACATTTTCAACCAAGAATAATTAAATTACGATAATCGCCCTCCGATTTAGGTCGTTTCAATGCTCTTCCTTCATAGTTCCAGGATGTTTTGCTTTGCCAAGGAACGCTTACGATACCCCTTGCTGAATTAGGAGGGCTTTCATCTTCAACCTCTATAATTCAAATTTGTTTTTACCTGTAAACTTTTCCATCTCGAATGTCACATTTGATCCCTTCGATCCTATGTCTCAAATTCAATCTAATAACCCCAACGTAAAGCCTACGCTCTGATACCACTTGTTGTGTGCAACCGACCCACGTTAGGTGCGGAAACAACATTAGAATGAATTAAACACGCAATAGAGTAACATAAATTCGAACAATCATAGAGAACATAATGATTTTATATGGAAAAACTCTTGTGGAAAAAAATTACAGCACCAAGGGACAAACAATTCACTATGAATAGAGAATCACGAGAGATGGACAACTAATCACAGATTCAAAACTCTTATCTCCAAAGATGAATTCATCTTCTCAAAACCCTAGTTCTCTCTAACACAACATTAGGATACCCTAATCCTGCATATAACAAGATTTATATAAACCACACACTTACGTAGAAGTTGCGCATGCCGTTGATCGATGACATTCGATTGATCGACACCGCATGCTTAATTTGATCAAACATCCAGAAGTGTCTACAAACCTAACTTGATTTTTTCGAATTATCTCAATCAAACGAGTCCTAATGTTCAATCGATTTAACATGTCTAAAACTATCCAAAGAATAAACTGATTTATTTAGGATTTTCTCGATCAATCGAGCAAGCTGTCGATCAATTGAAGATCCTGAATTTCACCAGATTGAAGGCACCTTGATCAATAATATCATCTTTGTTACCCATGCAAATTTCCTAAAAGCTCAATTCTATCACACATGGTTAACAGTTGTTACAATACTCAAAAGACAACACAAATAGGAATTTTGGCAGACTTATCAGATGCAAGCCTGTTTGATTTTCCATGATACATCTAAATCCCTGGTAAATAAGTAATTATTACTTCTTTTCACCTGATTTGAAAATGGGTGAGTAATTCACCTGGAAAATTGGTTCAAAAGTGTGGACTTAAATATGTGCCCCCACTATAATGCATATGATACATCCGCGCCATCCATATGTTTTATCGTTACATTTTGGAGCATGAGCCAAAAATGAGGCAGATCCAACTTATAAATGGCCCACACGGAAGGAAACACCGGTCTTAATTCATCCACGGTTAAAAGTTGTTTTCTTCGGACTCACATTAAGATTTATTAATGTCATCTACCTGAATTATTAGGTCGCACGAACATGGATAAGAGGAAAACACAAATATCAACTTGATCCAAAACTTCTAAAGGCTCCGAAAAGTTCTCAACAGTAGGCGTTCGACTTCCACTATTTTCTTTGGTTTATTTGAGCTTTGAATCTGCCTCATTTGTTGGCTCATGCCCAGAATTCACCACATCAGGATAGGCTCACATTTATTTCGTAAAATTTTGAATATTGAAGTAAAAAAAAAGTAAGCAGCAACGGTTCACCCATTTACAAGGAAATTGGTGTTGAACCAAAAATGCAAACCGGCCTTTACAAGAGTAGCAGGGTTGTATGCCATGGGATACGAAAAAATTCTGATGATGGGGCAATGATCTGTTAATCCAAACCATTGATCCAATGGTCCACCATCAATGTGGAACGATCAGGAGTTCTTCTAGATTGAAAGATCTTAGCCATTCAATCTATGCCCTTTTTCTGAACATCGGACCGTCCAACCTTTGGGAGATTACATCCCTCGAATTTTAGCTTACAGTAAAAGACAAAATCAGCAACGGCTCCCATTTAGCGAAGAAAAACCCATTTATTAAATGGTTAATGTAGTCCAATCATAACTAAATTTGGTTTGAGGCCAATCAACGGCTGAGCGTAAATGATGCCTGGTTCGGATCATCATACACGTGTCCCACACGTGTGCTTCGCATTCTTCAGGAGACGCATGCCAGCGTACTTTTCTCGTCACGACCCTATAATGCCTCCAGAACGCATATGACTCGACAAAAAGCATTGAAAGAAACAGTACGTGCATGGACGTGGAAATCACGTCTCTCTAGTCTCTACCCATGGAAATATCGTCTGACGGTTGGAACCGTCCATCTTCACGGTACCACTGTAAATGGGCTAATATCGAGTGATCATGCATCATGGATGATCCTGACCGTTGGTCTTAAAGCTTAATGTAAGCCAGTGAAACATTTCGTTTCAACGTTCTTCATTCATCTACACATAATCAATGGTCAGAATCATCCTTCAGTGCCCCACTAAAAACATATTATCCACAACAAACGGTTCTGATAATAACAAAAACTTTAAAATATCACATTCCTTCTCTTCTTCTTCTACATATTTATATTTCAGAAAAAAAAATATAAAATAATAAAAAAGAAAGAAAAGAAAAACATTCTTCTCCTCCTTCTACATATTTATATTTCAGAAAAAAATATATAAAAAAAAGAAAAAAAAAAAAAAAAACATTCTTCTCTTCTTCTTCTACATGTTTATATTTCAGAAAATTTTATTAAAAAAAAAAAAAAAACATTCTTCTCTTCTTCTTCTACATGTTTATATTTCAGAAAATTTTATTAAAAAAAAAAAGAAAAAAAAAACTATAGTTAGGATATTCTTCGGCTCACATGATCGATCAAATTATCAATAGAGATGGTAAAAGCATCTGCAAATTTCAAAATACCTGAATCCGAATTGCTGTAAACCAAACCCGGCATGAGTTCATACACGATATATCTCCTCATCTCCTCCCTCTCCTTCAAAGACACCATCTTCAGCCTCTCCACCACATTCACCTTCATCTCCCTCACTTCGTCCTGATCTACAAAGATCGAATACCGCCGATAATCCTTTGGCAAATGCCACGGGTATTGGTAGTATGCTGTAAACGGATCAAAAAGCACCGGAATACAACCCGACACCAAAGAATCAAACACCGACTTTCTTGTCGGGCTATCTCCGGGCGGCTGTAAACAGAACTCCGATTCCATAAACAGCTCAATGACTGACATGGACTTTTCACACTCGTTCGAATTGCAGTCGAGAAACCGGCAGTACCCGTCACTAGATTTACACTGCTTTATCAGTACTGATCTTATGTTCTCCACCGCCTCTGGCCGTGCCCCACCTGCAAAGCTAATGAGGTTCTTACGATCCGACCGTGTGATCTTCAATTGCCATGCGGCGATATCGTCATTGGAACGTGGGTGGAAGTGGGTCGGATGCGGAATCCCGACGTCATTAACGGACCATGGCTGCCGTTCGATCAAGAGCTTAATTGGGTTTTGCATTTGGTTGATTTCTAAGAAATTGTTGCCCCAAGAGTCCTTGTTCTTCCTTCTGAAATCCCAAGAGATCTTCCCCAATACGAAGGCGTGATCGATGCCAGCCCGCCGAGCCCATGTCGGCTGCGCCTCCAACCATCTGATCAAATCGAGCCCGAGCCTGTCTTTGATTTCAATGGAAGCATTGTTGAAATGCCACCTGAGGATGTGTAGTCCACCATAGAAGGGTACGTAGAAGAGCTTAGCATCACTTGCATTGTAAACCCTACATGGGTGCTTCAAGACCCTTGAATGGAAGATCGGCTCGAGAGAGTACTGGTGGGTCTGATACCAACCATTGCCAAGCTCTGGAATGGGCTCGCCCATTGCATCATTGGTTAAATACTTGCAGAAATTCATCCATGGAAGCATGTCGCCGCATTGGTTTACCAGGTCTCTATTGAATTTGGGGGGCAGATCATAGACGAAGATCCCCCTTCCGTCGCATGTTGTTGTTTGGTTCGAAAGAGTTCTAATTCTTTCAAGCCTAGAAGATGAACGGAGTGCTCGCATCTGTTCTTCGACTACCTTGATAGCATTTGCTAGCTCCGCTTTCCTGGCATCACTGATGTTTTTGTTGTTGTGGTTGTTCATGACCACTTCTTCAAAATCAATGTCTCTGGTCTTGCCATTTTCATTGTTGTTCTTGTTGTCGTCATTGTTATTGTTGGTGATGGCTGCGGCGGTGTTCGTGATGTTGGTAGTGGTGTAACCACTCTCGTCACTATTGCCGCTGTTGTTGTTGTTTCCGTTGCTATTGTTGTCACCACCACTATTGTCATTGTTGTCTTTGCTGCTATTGTTGTTGTCGTTGTTGGTGTTGTTGTCGGTTATCGCGGTGGCAGCATCATTGGTACTGTTGTCACCACCACTATTGTCATTGTTGTCTTCACTGCTCTTGTTGTTGTTGGTTTTGGTGTTGGTGTTGTTGTCAGTTATCGCGATGGCAGCATCATTGGTATTGTTGTCACCACCATTCGAGTTTTGGTTGTTGTTGTTGTTATGGTTGTTGCTGCGCAATGCGATTTCACTGAATTCAGGCCGTGTTCCGGCGGAGACGCAATATAAGTCGAGCTTTCGAGATGAGATGCACACATGGAAGAACGAAACTGATACGAGAGTAGATGAACACCAGACGAAAATGAGCATCAGCAGCAGAAGGAGGGGCGGGATAGGGAGCGACCGTCGGAGGAGGATATTATACAGACCACCGTCTTTAGGCACCTTGTCAAGTTCAGAACCTCTCCTTCTCACAATGGAAATGGCCATTTTAGCTACAATAACTATCTTCTTCCTCCCCTTGCATGGCTTCTTCTTTTCTAGACAGGAGAAAACCCAACTTACTCTCCACAACTACTCTTTGCCTGCAAACGTGGAGATCACGTTGTATGGATGGGAGGTTGTAGGATTGCACGTTCATCTCATGTGGCCTATTACATGCGCGTGCGTCTCACGTGGAGAGAGCGAGGAAGAGTGAGAAGGGGGAAAGGGAAAGTCGCTACCGGGTACGGGTCAACCCGAATCCAACTGACCTAACCTGAGTTCAGATCGGGTCGTCAAGATCCTCTAATCGGGTTAGGATTGGAAAACTCCGACAAATTTCAAGTGGGGTTTGATTTGCTTGAGCAAATTCGGGTCTGGTTAGGTCAGGTTGGGGATGGTCAAATGTATTTGGGTGGGGTTGGATTGGGCCATGCCAATTTAAGGTGGGGTACAGACGACTTCGGATTGAGTTCGGGTTGGGCACCTCCGGTGGGAATTGGGTCCTCTTGAGGTCTGTCGAGCTCAAGTTGAAGCTCAACCTGACAAATCCAACCGAACTGCAAGAATAAAATTTTCTTTATATCAGGATTGTTGGCTTTACAAGCCTTAGAACCCTACGCCACAAGGATAGAAATGAACACCTTTTGCATTAAAATGTTTTTCTATTTGCTTTTTCACTATCCTTGCATTGAACGTACAACACCCATCCTCTTTATATCTCTCTATATAGTAACTTACTACTATGTGAAATACCTAATACGCCCTCATTCCATTAACTACATTTAATCCGTTTCTAATGTATGGAAATCCACCCGCCACAACACATGCAAATTGTGGAAATTCCACTTATAGCCATATCGTATGGCATTTCAAGTGCCATGAAAACTTCTAGAGGTTGTTGGAGCATCTGAATCGTCCATTTGTTTTAGACGTTCCAACACTCCCCTTCAAACCAAAACCGGTTTTATTTCAAGCATTGACCTTAGTTGTCTGAATGTATCAGTCGGTAATGCCTTGGTGAATATGTCCGCGACCTGTTCAGTGGTGTGACAGTACTCCAATTTCACCACTTTCTACTTCACTTGATTTCTGAGAAAATGGTATTGAGTATCAATGTGCTTGCTCCTTCCATGCTGCACCGAATTTTTGGAGAGCTCGATTGCTGACTTATTATCCACATATATAACTGTGAATCCTTTCTGTGGATGCTTCAGCTCCTTTAGCAGGTTTCTTAACCAAATCGCCTCACAGACCGTGGATGATGCTGCCACGTACTCTGCTTTACATGTGGACAAAGCAACAACACTGCTTATTTGAGTTCCATGTGAAAGCTGTCGATCCAAGATAGAAAACATATCCAGTTGTGCTTTTCCTTTCATCTTGGTCACCTTCCCAATCACTATCTGAGTATCCATATAGAATCGCCTCATCATCGTATGGATAAAAGAGACCGAATTTCATGGTTCCTTTTACATACCTGAGGATTCTTTTTGCAGCAAGCCAGTGTAATCTTTTGGTGCTTCCATGTACCTGCTTAGAAGTCCAACACTGTAGATGATATCTGGCCTTGTGATTATGAGATACGTTAGGCTTCCAATCAAACTCTTGAACAGAGTCAAGTCCACGCTTCTTCCTTCTCCTTTTATCAGCTTCAGGCCCGTTGCTACAGACGTGTTCACGACATTGCAGTCTGCCATCTTGAACTTTTCAAGTAACTCTTTGGCATACTTTTGCTAAGATATATGGATGCCTTCATTTTGTTGCTTCACTTCGATGCCTAGAAAGAAAGACATTAGTCCGCTATCGGTCATCTCGAACTCCTTAAACATGGTCTTCTTGAATTCATCAAACATCGACTGGTTGTTCCCTATGAACAGCAAATCATCAACATACAAGCATGCTATAAGTATATTGCATCGAGTATTCATCTTAACATAGACCGCATGCTCATACGGATATTAGACGAAACCATTCTCTTGCATATAGTTGTCAATGCGTGCATTCTAGGCACGAGGAGCCTGCTTCAACCCATAAAGGGATTTCTTCAGTCGATACACTTTGTGTTCCTCCCCTTGAATTACAAAACATTCAGGCTGGTCAACATAAACCTCTTCTTCTAGAATTCCATTCAGGAATACAAATTTCACATCCAGTTGGTAGATCATCCAACTGTAATGGGCTGCAAGGGAGATAATAATCCTCACAGTGTCAAGGTGAGCAATAAGAGCAAAGACTTCTTCATAATCCACCCCGTATTTCTATTTGTAACCCTTTACTACAAGCCTTGCCTTGTACACCCATTTAACGCTAATAGCTCTTTGGCCTTGAGGAAGTAAAGTTAGATCCCATGTATATATGGTTCTTCTCAATGGCCTAGATCTCCTCTTTCATAGCCCTCCTCTAGCATTTTTCTTCTACAGCCTCCTCAAATGTAAGAGGCTCGTGGTCCGCATACAAGCAGAACAAATTTACTTCCTCAGTTTCGGCGTAGATATCGTTGAGGCTCCTTATTTTGATAGGAACCAAGGGTGAAGGAGAACTAGATGATGACGTGCTAGCTGAATTTTGATTTGATGGAATACTTTTAGAGGGGATGGAACGTATCGCTGGACTTCTACGTGTAGATGGTTCGGTGGAAGAGGGTGTTGCAGGTGTCTGCTCCTGGTTCTCATACTTCTCTTCTTCATGTTCTTCAACCTTGACTTGATTTTCTTTGGCTGAATCTTCCTCGTTCCATTTCTAAGCTTCTTCCTCGTAAAATACTACATCTCTACTCAACACCACTTTATTGGTTAGTGGGTTGTAGAGTTTGTATGCGTTTGACTCTTCATTGTAGCCGATGAAGATGCACTTCTCGCCACGATCATCAAGCTTTTTCATTCTCGCTTCTGGAACTTGAGCATAGACGACACACCCAAAGATCTTAAGGTGTGCCACGCTTGGCTTGTATTCACTCCATGCTTCCTGCGGTGTTTTGAATCTGACACTCTTGGTCAGACACCTATTGAGCAGATAGGCAGTACATGCAACTGCCTCTGCCCAGAAATTCTTCGGTAGACTTTTCTCCTTAGCATGGTCATTGTCATATCAAGAATAATACAGTTTTTCCATTCCGCAATTCCATTCTGCTGTGACATGTAGGCTACAGTATACTGTTGCTTGATTCCTTAATCCCTGCAATACTTTCGAAAGGCATTTGAGGTGTACTCTCCACCTCTGTCAGATTTAAGGGTTTTGATTTTAAGACCACTTTCTTAACAAAGGCCTTAAAAATTTTAAAAATAGTAAAAGTAATAGACTTCTCTTTGATTACATACACCCACAATTTTTTATTGAAATCGTTAATGAAGGTAATAAAGTATTTATTACCTCTAAGAGATTGGCTCCAACGGTCCACTTATGTCAGTGTGAGCTAACTGCAACGGTTCTCTTGCTCTTCGGGATACTCCACTCGGAAAGGAGTTCCTTTGTTGTTTCCCAAGTGTGCACGCCTCACACACTTATTCTGGAGCTTTAATGGTAGGCAAGTCATGCACCATGCTTGATGACGGCAGAAGTTCCAGGCCACTGAAATTTAGATGGGTAAGGCAAAGATGCCATGTCCAAGAATCATTCTTTGCTTTTCCATAAAAACACTTCTCGAGCATTGTATTTATATGGAGCAGAAACATACGATTCTTCGCCATCTGGACTTTCGTAATCAAACGTCCATGCATATCTCTTATGAAAAGAAAAGAATTCTCCATGTGTATAAAATACCCTTTTTCGAGGAGTTGTCCGAGACTTAGTACATTACTTTTCATGTTGGGTACATAGTACACATTGGAGATGTGGTTTGGAATACCATTCTTTTGAAAGATTTTGATTTTGCCTTTACCTTTCAACGGTGTTTTTGACTAGTCGCTGAATGTCATATAACCATGAACTCCTTCTGTGAGTTCTTCAAATAGGCTTTTCTTCCCGCACATGTGATTACTTGTACTTGTGTCGAGATACCATACATCTGGTCGATCACAACCTTTCTCTTGTGTAAGGAGCACTGTAGAGTCTTCCTGGTCATGACTCGATGCTTTAGCATAGTTGGATTGTTCATCGTGATCCACTGGCTTGCTCCAACAATTCGAGGCATAATGGCTGAATTTGTTGCAATTCCGGCACTGAATATTTCTCATATTTTCGCGAGCGCGTACGGATCGGCCTCTACCATTCCCTCTTCCACAGAAATTGGTAAATTTCTATTGATTTTGTAGATGGTTCAGATGATATCCACGTGCCCTTCCTCTTGCATTAGTGTTGGTGCCACGACCTCCACGATTTGTATGACTACTACTTTGGTCATTTAGAGTCAGCTTAGACTCTAAGGCATATTCCAATGTCGATGTGTTATTTTTCTGCATTCGTTACTCATGCACTTGCAACAATCCCATCAACTCTTCGACGAACAAGTTTTCCAAGTCCTTCAATTCTTCAAGGGCCACAACCACATGCTCGAATTTGGTTGCGAGAGATCAGAATATTTTTTCTACTACCCGAATATCTTCAAACTTTTCGCCATTTCTTTTTAAATTGTTAACTATGATAAGCAATTTTGAAAAATAGTCTAAAATGGACTCACCTTCCTTCATATGTGCAGCTTCGAACTCAGCTCTAAGGGTTTGGAGTTGAACCCTCCTGACGCGATCAATACCCTTGAATATGGTGCTGAGACTCTCCCATGCTTGCTTGTATGTCGTAACTTCAGCGATTCGTTCAAAGGTGGAGTCATCCAACCCTTGAAATATAAAAAATAAAGCTTCTTGTCCTTTTTCCTCTGATCTTTGAGAGCAGACTTTTGTTTGGCAGAATAAGAGGCTTCTTACTCCGTTGTGGGTTCTACATACCCATCACTAACGATAGATCTTGGGATCAGAACAAAGCCTTCATCTGGATACACCAATTTTCATAGTTATCCTTAGATAACTTTGGAATCTACGGTTGGATCGAGGATGCCATCACTTCTTCACACCACGGATCAACAACAACGCGTTTTTTTTTTTTGACGTAGTAGTGGCAACACCTTGATCACATGATCTGCACCTTCAAACTATACATGGTCCTACGGGATCGTCTTTCTCTGATACCAATTTGTTGGCTTTACAAAGCCTTAGAGCCGTACACCACAAAGATAGAAATGAACACCTTTTGTATTGAAATGTTTTTCTACTTGCTTTTTCACTTTGCTTGCATTGAATGTACAACACCACGCCTCTTTATATAGTGACTTGCTACTATGTGAAATACCTAATATGTCCTCATTCCATTAAGTACATTTAATCAGTTTCTAATGTATGGAAATCCACCAGCCACAACACATGGAAATTGTGGAAATTCCAATTATAGCCATAACGTGTGGCGTTTCAAATGGCATGAAAACTTTTAGAGGTTGCTGGAGCATCTGAACCGTCCATTTGGTTTGGATGTTCCAACAAGGATTTATGGAGCCTAATCATCAAATGTATGCTATTAATTCATCTAACCAGCACTTTCTTTGGTCGAGCTCTACACTTGCTAGCGTCGCAAGGAGGTAGTGTCCCCTTGCTTAGGGGTCTGGGGCATGTTACCATTTGAGAGAGTAATTTTATAATTTCACACTATTTACTCTATTCTTTTTGGGGTAATATTTGTTATGGGTAAAAGTGTTCTAGTCAGAAATATGAGTTCGGCTCAGATGTCTGTGCACGTCGCCTGGCCAACTGGTATCAGTCACACCTAATGAGCTCCTTAACGGTCAGGAAAACGGTAATCTACTGTTTGAGATCTGTCCACCCGATGACCCTGTTCGCCAAGAAATGAAGTGCCTCCACCTTCTTTAGAAGAGGATGAATATATACCAAGCTCTCCTATGACCATTTCCGGTGTCCTACCCCATATGATAAGAAAAGGAGGATGGTCATCTGAGATGTCGCTTATTTCACTAAGGAAGGGAGTTTGGTCTCAGTGCTAGGATGTGGGCAGGTTGGAACCTGATCAGGATGATCAACCATAGTCAACTAAAGGGCTCGACTAAGCGAGGTTTTTCTCAGGACGGCCGTGAAGATCATCTTTGCTGATCGGCCTCGACCTCTTATCATATGTTCTCAGAGCTCGACCACAGCCCACCTACAGGCCTGGGTCAAAAATTTCCTCCTCAAGACGACTGCATAGGTTAGCTTGGCTGGTTGGCCTTGGTCTTGGTCATCCATTGCGTGATTTCAGATCTTGACTAGATCTTATCTACGCCGAAGATCTCACGAAACGGTTGAGTAACGTACATTGAATGCACACCCGTGATTTAGAGGCATTTCTATCCACGCAATTGACTCCGTGAAGCTATAAATAAGAACCTCTCTAATGGTGAAAGGTACGCACATTCAACTCCACGAACCAATGAACCCTCATCTCCACTGGACCCAGTTTTGCTTGATTTTGACTTAAGCATCGGAGGGTCCCCCTATTATAGCCAGGGTCTCCTTTATCCTCTTTGTGTGTAGGTCATTTTAGA
Source organism: Magnolia sinica (assembly GCF_029962835.1). Taxonomy (NCBI): domain Eukaryota; kingdom Viridiplantae; phylum Streptophyta; class Magnoliopsida; order Magnoliales; family Magnoliaceae; genus Magnolia; species Magnolia sinica. The sequence continues at coordinate 94,463,243 of NC_080578.1, forward strand.
GGTCCAACAAGGGTTAACTGGATTTCTGCATTAAAATTTTGGTGCCGTCTGTGGGAAATGACATTGAAAGCCATTCCCATCACCTACACCAATCCTACGATGGTGAAAGGAAGAAAGAAGGCTTAGACTACTATTGCTACACCCAACCCTGCGCTCGTAGAACAGTCTATGGATCATTTGGGACTCACCCTTCTAACTTCAGGATGATTTTGAACCCATAGGTTCTGTGCAGAAGTCTCGAAACTAGGGAGGTCAGCATGTCTCCTTGGAGCATCAAGTTGAAGCAATGACCAGTAACATTGATCAGATAAGGTGAATATTGGAGAGACAAAACCCTTCTCCCCGCTAGGGGGCTAAGGAAGCTATTGCTCGGGCAACTACCGAAGTTTCTGGGCCTTCTCAGGCACCCGCCGGCTCCCAGAGGAACAAATAGGCCTGTGAGGTACTGAGATGTGCACCCTCCCATGCTTTGGGAACTCCCGTGCTGGCTGCCTCCGACCTACGTTAATTATGCGTTGGAGAAGAAGAGGCGTTGTAAGGCTCCCAAAATTGTGGCCGAGAATGAGGACCTTTGGGAGGTCAAACTCAAAGAGCTATGATGTTAGTTCAACAACATACGTCAAGCATATCGCATGCACGCCCCGACCTCAATAGAAACTATGTTGGAGGAAACGGAGCCGTCGTTCACTAATGATATTATGTAAGTTCAGCTCCAACCCATATTCAGGATGCCACAGATTACCCCCACTATGGGTCCATCCACCCAGCCGAGCATTGTTCACAACCCCAAGTGTAGGGTCACGATGTAGTAATAATCTCGGTGAGATCGAGGTCGAATCCAAAGGGACTGAACTTGTGTATCTTTTGAAAGTAATTAAAACTAGAACTAGAAGAAGATGTGAATCTAAATTTGAAATATTTGAAAGAGTGATTTTGAATAAGGTAATTAAAAATTATAAATTTAAAGGTGAGAACTAGGGTGTCAAGGATCCACTTGTAGCAATTGGGAAGCTACCTTGCATAATTCAAGGACACAACTGGAATCAGAGTCCTATCCTATCCAATTGGTAAGAAGAGATTTGTCAGATCTCTAAACTTCTAATGGATTTAATCATCAATGGATGAGAGTTGTGAAGATTTGGAAGTGATTCCGTCACTTAACCATGCCCAAGAGACAAGGCAAACAGAATCTACCAATCACACAACTAATCATAAGAGAATTGTAAAGGTTAGGAAGGATTCCATCATCCTACCATGCCTAAGGGACGATGGTGAACAACAGGATCTCCTAATTTCACAATCTCAATTCCAGAAAAAGAAGATATTTTAAGCTATTACAGATCTATTGTAATTTGTCACAACAAACTATTAAAAACTAAAAACATTCCTTCATAATCAAACTAGAATCCAAGAGAGTTCAATAAAACATGAATCAAAACAAAGAAAACATCCCAATCACACTACAAGCTTCACCTCTTAGCCATAGTTAAAAGGTTTAGCCAACCATAAATATGATTGAAGTAAGAACTCTTAAGAAAAGCATAAAAACTACTAAGGAAAGGGAAGAAAAACTCTTGACAACTACTTCTCCAAGCTTTTGCTCCACTCCTCAAACCTTAGAAGATACCTAGGAACATCCTAGGGACCTCTATTTATAGTTTTGCAACTCAAACTTTAGCACCGAGTTGGAAAATTCTGGAAACCGCTTCAAATTTTTGCAATTTGTGTGCTGTCTGCATAACCTAGGACTGGTTAAGGACATCCCATGACTAGTCGAGGGTCATCTTCGACGGGTTGAGGGTGACCTATTTTTCATGATTTTGTCATTGGAGTTCGAGTCGAGGAATCCTCGACTGGTCGAGCAGGAGCCAGGACTAGTCAAGCAAGAGCCAGGACTAGTCGAGTATTATGCAAATTCACTTCAAAACTTCGATTCTCTTCATTCTTGACTTGGTCTTATTGGATATTTGGCATATGAGTGTTTCATTCTTAGTCTTTTAAGATCCATCCTTGGCTTTGGTGATCTTTGAGCGTTAAATCCATACTTTTAGCATCATTTTCAATCCAAGCTCTTAAATTCACCTTGCAACACAAATATGATTAAAATAGAACATTAAGCATTATCATGTTCATAAAACTAAGTAATAAATGGGGTCCGATATGCAATATTTAACCCTCAACAAGCATTTGGAATACTTCAGGGCATAGATGAAACTTCATGGTGCCTCAACAATGGTGATGTGCCAAGTATTCTCAATAACTCTATTAGGAGCAGCCTGGAAATGGTTTCGGCAATTGAAACCGAAATCCATCACCTTATTCACACAGCTCATCAAAGCCTTCATTACCAACTTCATTGGAGGAAAAGAATGACGAAAGTCAATGACTCACCTCCTTACTATCACTTAGAAAGAGGACAAGTTGTTAAAGGACTACATTAAACACTTCAACTTAGAAGCAATGCAAGTGGAGGGCTATTCAGATCAGATCGCCCTATCCATTATGATGGCCGGCCAAAAGGAAAAGAGGTTCCTCTTCTTGCTCGACAAGAATCCCTCGACGTCACTAGCAGATCTCCTCAACCAAGCTTGGAAGTACTCCAACATCGAGGAGTTTTTTAGCTCACGGAAAGCCACCCAGAGTGCTGGGAGCTCGACTAAGGAGAAATGACCTAATGAGGGACAGGCATCGACCCCCAGTAATAAGTGTAGAAGGGACGATGATCCGATCATGGGTCAACGACTGAGTAGATGACCTGAGAGCAGATTCCACACCTACACTCCCCTCAACGCTACGCTCGAATAAGTCCTCATAGAAGTTTAGGACAAACGACTCTTGAAATGGCTGAATCGAATGAGGACCGATGCTGATAAGTGAGATAAGAGGAAGTACTATCACTTTCACCGCAACCATGATCATGCCACTAGTGACTGTTTTAACCTCAAGGAGGAGACCGAAGCCCTCAACCATGCCAGACTCCTGTGGGAGTAAGTCAGCAGAAGGGAAGAATGGTCAGATCGAAGGACCGAACAACACGAAAATTGAAACAACGGTGAAGCTACAGGAGAAATCATACCATCTTCGGTGGGTCTATAAGAGGAGAAGACTTAAACCGAGTACGTAAAGCTCATGCTCAGAGCATCATCCATAGCAATTCGTAACATCAGATCCACCTCACATCTCGACCTACGAAAGAGCAGAAGATGGTCCCATGCGAACTGACCTTCACCGAGGAGGATGGCCGAGGTGTCCACCACCCCCATGACGACGCCCTAGTGGTGGCCATGAGCATAGCCAATCGTAGAATGTTTCAAAATTTGGTGGACACTAGCAGCTCGGACGACATCCTCTTCGCTGTTGCCTTCGACAAAATGGGGATTGAAAGATTCTGACTTCGACATGTCCGGACCCCTTTACTCGAATTCACAGGAGAAAAGGTCATCTCTGTATGATCTATACTCCTCCTAGTCGCTAAGGAGAAGGACGGAACTGGATGACAATGATGATTGACTTTCTTGTGGTCGATTATCATTCTGTCTACAATGTCATCCTCGTTTGACCTTCCATCAACGCCATTTGAGTGGTGGTATCAACTTACCACCTCACAATGAAGTTTTCGACTAAGTACCGCGTTGGGCAGGTCAAGGGAGATCAGTAGAAGGCTCTCCAATATTACTCCATAGCTTTGAGGACGCAGCACCACATTATGGCCATCACTTCCCTCGATCCCGAGGAAGAGTTGCTCGAGAGGGGATCTTCGGTGGAAGACTTTGTGGCAATTCCCCTCAGCGAGTCCGGCCCGGCCCACATTGTACAGGTCGGCTCGTCACTGGCTCCAGATATGCGGGACGAGATCACAAAACTCCTCCAATGCCATGCTGACATTTTTGCGTAGTCCCACCAAGACATGCCTGACATCAGCCTAGAGGTGATGGCCCACAAGCTGAACGTTGATCCCGACCATGGATTTGTGAAGTAGAAGCGACGCACATTCAAACCAGAATGATATGCTATTATTGACAAAGAGGTCGGTAAACTCCTGGAAGCTAGATTCCTCGAAGAGGTCTACTATCCCGACTGGGTCGCTAATGTCGTCTTGGTGAAGAAGGCCAATAGGAAATGACAGGTCTATGTTGATTATATAGACCTGAACAAGGCCTTCCCCAAGGATAGTTTTCCCCTCCTAAGGATTGATTAGTTGGTCGACATAACTGTAGGGCACGAACTCTTAAGTTTTATGGATGCATACTCAGGCTACAATCAGATCACCATGCACCGATATGATAAGTAAAAGACAACCTTTATCATCGATAATGGGCTCTACTGCCACAAAGTTATACCCTCCGGGCTAAAGAACGTTGGGGCCACATACCAACGACTCATCAATAAAATGTTCGCTCGGTAGATCGGACACTCCATGGAGATTTACGTCGGCAACATACTCATCAAGAGCATTAAAGCTGCAGGTCATACCGTTGACCTCGAAGAGATGTTCGCAATTCTGTGAAACTATTAAATGAAGCTGAACCCGAGTAAGTATGCCTTCGACATCAGCTTGGAAGAGTTTATTGGCTTTCTGGTCAACCAAAGAGGAATTGAGACAAACCCCAACAAGATCTGAGCCTTGCTGGACATGAGCTCGCCCAAGACGACGAAAGAAATCCAGTGCCTTATTGGGAGGGTTGCTTCCCTTAATTGCTTCGTCTCCCAAGCCACTAACAAGTGCCTTCCTTTATTCTGACAGTTGAAAGGGAAACAGAAGGTGGAGTGGACCGAGGACTGTGAACTGGCCTTCCAACAGCTTAAACAATACTTAGGTTCACTTCTTCTACTTTGCAAGCCTGAACAATGAGAGCCACTACTGCTGTCACGCCCCAAACTCAGAAACCGGGCACACAAAATTCCTGATCATAGAATTCAGCACCGACAGCCTCCATAGTACCCCATTCTCGACTCCTGGTACCTATACACCAGGTTTCGATTCTGGGATTCTACATCTAACATGATTTTGATTTGTAATAAGCATAACCATAAGCATAACCATAAGCATAACCCATGAACAATAACCACAAGAGCACCATCACAAAATCCACTATGATAAAAAAAACTTTAAGGTACAATGCGTATGCAGGGAAATATAAGATAATAATAACTGAAACTCCTGAAGCTCGACTGCACGCTCCTACTGCGGTGAAGCTATGGCTGCGTCCTGGCGTCACCTGCACGCATCAATCATGCATAAGCTTATACAAAGCTTAGAGGGTGGTGTAAGTGTGTGCACAATATGAGCATGATCAGAATGCAATATTAAAGTAATGCGGAATCATACTGATGAGTCCATGAATGCAATTAGTCGTACTAAGGCTATGCGATGCAAGGCATGAATGTTATCGGCCATATCAAGACCATACGATACAAGGAGTGAACGATGTTGGCCATACCAAGGCCTGCGATGCAAGATGCAACTCAACCATACCAGTCCTCATCCGAATCCACATATCAATGTAACTCATCACTAGAGCATCAAATATCAGTACAGTTCTCACACTGGACAATCACCGGGGTTTAGTACACTCCAATTGACACTGCCCATTTCCCAAGCATACAGTCCAAGTGAGCGTAAAAAACTTCACCATCTGCCTAGCCAATAGTTTTTCAATACCTATCCGGCACGTCGATAGCGAACCCATTCACGAGCTGGTCAAACTTAGCCTAGCAATGCCCTCTACTCTTGGGCGGGTAAGGCTACACCCCTTTCCAACCGACCACGACACAGAGGGAAACGCAGTCTCCTGGTATTCGGCCCTCGTGCGCTCATGTATCCACTCGGTCTCGACGTTGGAGTCATCCTCTGGTACCATCGGGTTTAGAAATTTTCACCCATGGACATCAATGGTACCCCGATGCTGGTAACAGTATTTTCGGTGTCCAATCCTGCCATCCACGATGTGCCTGTGGAGGCCACAGCCCTAATGTCGCTAGGGTGTACAGTAATCATGTCATACAAATGCTTGTATGAATCATACTATCAGTCATGCAGCAATTCTATGCGTACCGGGCGCTCATGTGGGGCAACTCCACCTATTAGGAAGCCCATAAATAATCTGTCCGAAGGCATATGCTATGATCAGTCACTCATCAAATCAAGCATACATATGATGCATATGAGCATGAATCATGGAGCTATACTAAACATGTTATATGGTAATGGACTCTATTCATAACGAAGATGGCCCTAGACGGCCTACGCACTACAAGTATGACCCTAACAATGGGCCCTAGGGAGAGTTACAATGCGGACATTTAACCATCATTGCTCTTACAATATGACATCAAACCATTATCGCTCCCAAGGCATAATCGCCGTAAACATCATTACATACATCATGGTGGAATCTCACATCGCAAGGGGCCTCATATACATCACATTCGGCCCACACAAAGGCCTCATATACGTCTCATTGGGCCTCACTTATGGTCCTTATATACATTACATTGGGCCTCAACCCATGGGCCTCATATACATTAAGTGGGCTGCATCATGTGGGCGCTCGAATGGACCAACATACATCAAATGGGCCACTCCAATGGGCCCATATACATCAAATGGATCACATCATATGGGCCACACTAATGGGCCAATATACATCAAATAGGCCGCTCTAATGGGCCAACATACATTAAATGAGCCACATCATATGGGCCACACCAATGGGCCCATATACATCAAATGGGCCACATCATATGGGCTGCACTAATGGGCCAATATACATCAAACGGGCTGCATCATCGGGCCACACCAACTACACCATTTATCTATTTTTAGAGATCATTTTAGAGTATTATCTAAAAAAATGAATCATATTAAAAGATCATCTGGACCAATACCATAAATAATAGTGGTGATAATGATTTTCACTGTTAAAACTCTAGTGAGCCCACCATAGCGTTTATTTTCCATCCAGTTTGTTCATAAGGTCACAAAGACCTGAACTAAGAGGAAAAAACAAATTTCATATTGGTCCAAAACTTCTGTGACCCAAAAGGTTTCAATGTTGGACATTCAATCCCCAGTATTTATGGCACTATGGTCCACTTGATAGCTAGATCTATCTTATTTTTCTTCTCAAGCCCTAGGACGAGCTCACCAAATGGATGGACGGTTTGGATGTAACACATACATCATGGGTGGGGTCCATGTACGTGGCCCACCAGAGATTTGAACCTGCTTCATTTTTTTGTCTCAAGCCTTAAGACGAGCTCGCCAAGAGGATGGACGGTTTAGATGGAACATTCCATCATGGTGGGGTTATTGAACGGTATGGATATACCTCACATACATCGCGGTGGGGTTGTAACACCCTGTACTTTCCATTACTCGGGTATTACCGTATAACCAAATTTAGAAATAAATATAAACCTAGCTAAACGAACATTCACATGAATCTTAGTTTAAATCCGACCGTTAAAAGAAATCCCCACCTATAGATCAAAGTGATGCATCTGTTAGTACTCGTGATGGACCATCACGTCATTAGAGAAACCTACTCTAGGACTTCAATCGCTTTGATGAATAAGTTAGACTGTCCACCTTGAATTTTAAGTCCTGGATTAACAAACCCATCGATCATTTAGCTTCTGAAACTCCCATAGATGATGCATCACTTAATCATGATGATTAGGTCTCTCAATCACTAATCTTTCCAATGAATTTCACCTAGATTAGGCCGAGAACCCTACGAATCACCACTGATCACGTTTTGTAATGATCTGACCGTCAACTCTTCACAGATCATAAAATAACCCATGTAATTAGAAAGTATGGCCACCTAGGCTTTGGATATGCCTGATCTATGGCCAGGGGTCCCACTTGGACTTATGGAGGCTGATGAACGGATCAGATTGTGTGGGACCCGCCACACGATTAAAATAATATGCATATATGAAATAAAAGAGAGAATTTATAATAGGATAATTAAAATAAATATTATTATCTTAATACTGACATATTACAATGATCTTGAACATACAAGTGAACCGGTAGGACCTTTTGACCATTGATGGTCGGATTTGAATTAATCCGACCATCGTATCGACGAAATCAACACGTAAGACCTGTAAATCGTTTGGTAAGGCCCACCTAAGCTTTGGATCCGCCTCATATCCAGTCAAATGACCTTAATTAGGCCCTTAAACTAGATGGTGTGGATTTCATTAAAACATCATGTGGGCCCCGCTATTAGGCCACTAGGTACACCAACAGGTGTGCTCCCGCGGAGCACCAAGCCATAAACCCGGTCAAGCCGGGCATTGACCCGCATTTCCTTTCAAAAGAAAGGATTTCTCCCTCTTTTCTTCGGTTTCACTACAAGACAAGTGAGAGTTAGCGGCGCTTTTCTACTTACGGCTGACATAAAACTGCCCTATTAGATATGAATCATCGATGACTTCGTAAGGTCGGCCCTAATGTGGGAAATGACCGCTGGTGAAAGTCCAAGGAAAACACAAATTCGTTAGCTTTTCTCTCAGTTTCCTCATCTCCAAAAAAAAAAAGAAGAGAAGACCCTAAAATTTCTCTCTCTATCTCTCCTTCTAGTTGCAGCTCTCTCTCCAAAGATGATAACATCTCTTCCTTTTCCTTCATCTTTATCATCATTTCTTCTAGATATCTGAAATCTCTCGATCGAGAGTTGCTTCTATGATCTGCAATGCTCAGAGAAGCAACACCTACATTCCAAAGCTCGAGCCTTTTAACAGGAGCAAGAGCGATCGAGGAGTCGAAGAGCCTTGCTTCCTCCAAAAATCAAAGAACGAGCTTGACAATATGATTTCCTTTTCCAAATTTCTTTTGTAATTTTTGACAATTTTCGAACTTAAATCAACAAAGATCTGTCATTCGCAGAGGTTTGATCTTTTGAAATCGAAGGAATCGGAGGCTCCTATCTGCATGTTCGATCTCTTCCTCTCTATGTTGCTCTTTCTCTGTTCTTTGCTTACATTAGGGTTCTCTCTCTCTCTCTCTCTCTCTCTCTCTCTCTGTTTCCCTCTTCTCCCTCTCTTAGATTTTGTTTTGCCATTCAGATTTTTGGTGCATGGACCATAATATCATCATTTTAGGTCACTTAAAAATGGCCACGCTTGTGAAAACTAAAAAGCCCCTTATGTAATACCTCTTGTATTTCATGCATGCTAATTGTTTGATGAAATGGCTCAACAAGCAATGTTTTGTGTGGATGTAACTAAGCAGAGGGATTTTTTAGCCCCCTTTCAGATTTTTGGTGCATGGACCATAATATCATCATTTTAGGTTGCTACAATAGCCCCATTCATAAAAACTAAAAAGCCCCTTGTGTATACCTCCTGTATTTCATGCATGCTAACTGTTTGATGAAATGGCCCAACAAAGAATGTTTTGTGTGGATGTAGCTGAGCAGATGAATATGGTGTAAGTTTTAGAGGTCAGCTACATATTTGAACTCATGCATATTTCTTCAACTTGTGTGCATCTCTTCTTCAAATGAGAATGAATGTTAATGTGTGAACCCGGGACTGAACAGAGGTCGAACAACACAGAATTAATATGTGAGATATGGATGCGATATCTGGTCATTCGTCTACTGCACCCCAACATTATATACCATGGGCTAATCCAGCCATCAGGTGGACCATTTTACATATGAAAGAAGAAATGGACAACTAAAAAATAAAAATTAAAAAAGGATTTATGCTCCCCATTCAACATCCACATGCAGCCCAATCAATGCTTGTTTTGCAGGAGACATATTAGGGGCAACCAAGTTGCGTGGCCCAGTAAATTTTCATTACAAAGATCTGAAAATTGCAACCAAAAATTTCAGCCAAGAAAATAAATTGGGAGGAGGCGGCTTTGGAAACATACGTATATAGGGTAATATTTCCCAGTTGATGTTTTTTCTGGTGTTATTTACTGCTACTTGTAATATTTCATCTTCATCTACAATCAGGACAATACTATGGCCCCTGATACAGTGGAATGGCAGAATAGGATTCATGTAGCTGAGCCCAATTAATTGGGATAAGGCTTAGATGATGATGATGTTGATGATGATATTCAATCAGGGTATTTTTGGATGTTCCATCGAGTAGAATTTCTGTGTTTACTCTAATATAGTGACCAAATTGCAATTTCCTTAGCATTCACATCAGGAGTTTGGGTTTCAACATGCAATTACGTTTCTTTCAAGTTGGAGTTGAAAGAAACTAACTGCAATTTGAGCGCTACTTCCTCATTGTTAAATGATAGAAAAACATCATTAATTTTAATCATTTTCTTAACATTGAACTGAATGTAACAATTCCCTTGTACATACAAAACAGCCTTCAACCTTTCAGATACTTCCAAGACAATATATTATTTTGTATATGTCAGGGTGTTCTGAGAAATGGGAAAATAGTGGCTGTGAAGAAACTTGCATTAAGCCAATCCACTACTGCCAAGGAAGATTTCGAGAGTGAAGCTAAGCTTATAAGTAATGTTCATCACCGGAATGTCATCGCCTGCTGGGATGTTGTAGCAGAGGAACATAACTGCTTCTCATTTATGAATTCATGGTGAATAGCAGCCTTGATAAACTCTTATTCGGTATCGTCATCTTTCCACTGCTGCTACAAACATTAATTGATCAATTTGCAATTCCTAATGATTTTGGGTCATTTATTTCTATACTGCTGTGAATTAGTGGTAGCTTGGTCAACTCTGCTAATCTCTCTCTTAAATCGTAATAAAAACATCCTGGTTTCTTTAAAAATAAAAATCATTATTAGGTAATGGCAACCCATTAAATCAGAGAATGCCTAAACAGGTTGCAACATTAGGTTTTTAACCTCTGGAAATAGTGTTGAGACTTTGACTAGTCCCTTCTGTACAAGACTTTCACCAGTGCAATCTTTCACAAAAAGCATAAAACATGTTGAAGGAGAATATCATCTAATTTCATTTCGTTGAAACATCAAAGCCACAAAAAAGGCTTCTTTATATTCTAAGAATTTCAATTCTTTTGTTCTTTCTTTCATTCTTCTATGATTCGATGTGGGCCACAAGTAGAACATGGCGGGTTGGGAAAGTTTCTTTTCTAGGCTACTTGAATTTTCAGAAGAATGTTGGAATGTATCAAGCCATTTTGCATTCTATCATATTTGCATTCCTTATCAATAGTCTATTACTCTATTTACATGCATAGCTCAAGTTGACCTACTTAGCTGTTTCTGCTAGGCATGCATATGATAGGGCATGACATTTTCGGATACTTTTACATCTGATTCTCCATTAAACACCGAGGACATTAAGGTAAATAATTATGGCTATTTTCCATTGTATGCACTTTTTAACTTTCAAGGTTATGAAAACTATACTTATGTGAGTAATTCCTGATTACAGGAGACAGACTACACATACATCATGCCCAAGAACATTTTGAAGAAGTTTATTTGCATAGCAGATCTTCGGACTAAAATTGCAAGATATTTGTCTGGCATAAGGCCCTCAGATAACCCTCAAGTGAAGGAAATCTGCTGTATTAGTTATCAATTAACATTAATATTTTTTAGCCAACTCATCAAATTGAAGATGTATTTTGTAATAAATACTATATTTTTTTTTATTGTCTAGTAATATAAAATTTGTTTAATATTCAGTTTTATTTATATGGCATCATTTTTTATGTTTCCAATATTTTAAAAATACAGGTTTCGATTGAATTATATATAATAAAAAAATTATTGGCATGCTAGTGCCTGTGAAATCAATAGAAAAGCTTTTAGCGACGCTTGTGTAGAAATTTTACGGCGCTTTTTCATGAGAAAAAGTGTTCGGAAACCACTTTTACCGGCGCTCGGAGTGAATTTAACCGGCGCTTATTCGCGTCGGCAAAAATAATAATTATTGGCGCTCAGACAAGCGCTGCTATAACTTGTCTAGCGCCGCCAATACTTTTCCCGACATACCTATTTATCGGCGCTTCGTTGGCGCCACTACAATTAAGCCGGGCATTGACCCGCATTTCCTTTCAAAAGAAAGGATTTCTCCCTCTTTTCTTCGGTTTCACAGCAGACGGAGGCCGACCGGTTGGGACGTGCTCTGGCCCACCACGAGGCACCAGTTCGATGATCAGAACCGTTCATCAGAGCCAAATTATGATTTTGATAAATTCTAGGTGGGATCACCTTCTGGGGTACATCTTCATGCACACGAGAACCGTCCAAAGCAAGTCCCACAAGCACCACTGTTCCTAGAAACGGAAACCTGCTGTGTTGCAGGTGGGGCGATCCGTGTAACGCCCCATCTCTGCATCTCCACTGTTCAAGACAGAGAAATCCTATCCGTCCATTCATAGGAAGCTGGGTTAGGGCTCCCTCAATACCAGAGAGAGAAAAACCACGCCCAGTTTTCTATTGCCTGCGGTTTGGGGGAGCTGTTATCAAATCCAGACCGCTCTCTCTCAATCCAACCAACGGCTCTGGGAAGTTCGGGCGAGCAAATAAAGGAGGGAAGATTGAGCAGCAATGGGATCCGAACCCACTCCCTGTAGCCGCACTAAAAAATGGCCGCAACCTTCAACGCCCGAACCCACCACCAAAAACCTTTCAAACCTTCGATCCATTCGTCCTCCAAGCTCCAATGCACCCGTAGGGACCCTCCCACGTTGTCGGATTGAAGAAGAAAGCTGAGGGAGAGAATTTGCCATTAGCGGCGGAGCTTCCTCCTCGTTCAACTGGCACCAAGCGGAGTCGATTCGAGTTAAATCTGGTAGTTCAGTTCCTCTTGGGCGTCGCAGCAGGAAGAAGAAATAAGGAAGAAAGAAAAAGAAAGAGAAGGAACAGAGCAGCTGCTGCTCGCTGCTGTTGCACCACACCCGAACTCAGTCCGAGTTCGGGACGAGTTCAGTCAGGTTTGGGCCTGAGTCCGGACCTGCTGTTGCTAGTCAAAGGGAGAGAGTGAAGAAGGAAAGGAAAGAGAAACAGGGGAAGGAAGAAGAGAAAAGAGAGAGGAAGGGGATTCGGTTGCTGCTCCACCTGCGGCTCGGGCTGAGTCTGAGCAGGCTGCTCGACTCATTGATGGGTTGAAGCCGGTCGTCCAGGGATACTGGTGGACCTCCAGCATATGGGAAGAAAGGGAGAGTTGAAGAGAAGAAAAGAAAGGAAAGGAGATGAATAAAGGAGAGGGGAAGAGATGGCTGTCGAGTCAACTCGACTCACCTGAGTTGGACCGGGCTGTTCATTGCTAGAGTTCCAGCCCACACACACACAGGGAAAGGGAGAGATGGAAGAAAGGATAGGGAGAAAGGAAAGGGAAAGAAGAGAGAAGGGTGGTTGGTTGAACCGAGTCCAGCCAAGTCGAGTTGGGTTCGGACCGTCCAGTCTCTTGCTAGATTTCCAGCATGTGGGAATTAGATGAGGAAGAAGAGAGAAGAAAGAGAGAGAGAATGAGAGAAGAGTTGAGCCGAGTCAACTCAGACATCGAGCTGTGTTGATTCAAGTCAAATTAACTGTAGGTGCATTTTCTCTAACAACATTGTATTGGAATTTTAATTAGCATATTGGTAGGTTATTTATGCTATAACTAGCCATTATAATGGAAGGTTGTAATTGTCAAATATTAGTATCTAATATCATCATTAATGTAGCTATAATTATTGCGATTATTAAATATGGCTAACCATTGGTAGGTTAATTTTGCTAGTGTTAGTTATTATGAGTATTAGATATTAACATTTATCATGTTATACCTATTTTGTCATTGTAGGTTATTAACAATAGGATTAGCGTTGGTCGCATTAATAGGAAATATCATCTACTTGTACTTCATTCTAAAGTTAATATGAATTAATGGTATGAGTTAGATTTCAAACTCTAAACCAAAGTCTAAAATTAGGTTAGGGGATAAGACCCTGAATATAAGTAACCTAAAACCATAAGTTATGATCCTAATCTTATAAATTAATGAGTTTATCCTCTATGATATCACTACAAGTTCCTTTTATTGTTGATATTACTATTATGAGTCACTATTAGTATCATTATTCATGGGTTGTTGGGTAATTTAATATAATATTAGTAGTTGTAAGATTCTCAAATTTTATAACTAAGTTATTTATTAGTTTTACTCATTTATTACTCCCATTAACAATGTCATTAATGGCCACAGAAAATAGAGTTCAAATTCCATAATCAAATCCTAGAATCTAAGTTCAAGACTAAACCCTAGAAAGAAAATCCTAATGTAACATTAAAACCCTAAGAATGAGTAATCTAAACCCTAAGTTATAATCTAGACCATAGACAGTCTTGTAGAACCTTAAGTTAACCGTACAATTTCATAACTTGTGGTAGGGCTTGACTCTAAGGGCGTGCACGCGCTTCCTAGCAACGTTAGTGGGTGATTTGATTCGTAAGGTGATGATTCTTCCCCTTGAGCTTTCCATCTTTCCATTAGCTTAAGTTATAGTTTGTGCTTTAATTTATAATTGATATCTCTCTCTTATACTCACATGTGTTAGTTAGTGAAAATTGAATTGCTATATTGTTTGCTTAGTGTTCATCCTGTATATTTGTTCATGAATTATTTGTGGATTGCTTATGAAACTTAAACTGGTACATTAGTGGAAAACCCCGACTTATAAATGTATACCCATACTTAGGATGTAACCCGACTAGTTGTAATTGTAATGGACCGTCGGCTTAGTGGTTATTGAATGTTGGTTTAAATTAACCATTGATGTAGGCCTACCATCCAGGGTTGTTATGTCCAATGATTTTTAAGGATGATCTTTATCGTATGATTTTGATATTTGCCTTATGTGGCATATTTTGATACTCGCTCTATATAGTTTAGTTTTGATATTTTCCTTATATCGGTTCGATGTTTTATACTGTGTAACCATGCGATGGTAAGCCCCATATATTATAATATGATTGGCCATTAGTCGATGGGTTTTCATTAAACATCCTAAGATGATAGTCTCATGGGTCGGGGATGGTGGTCATGGGACACTATGCCTGAGCCGTTAGCCTACGCTGGGCCATGTGCTCCCCGTAGTAACCGTGAACTTATTTAAAATAGCTGGTTATAATTAGACTAAGAACGGGTTAGCTAATCATGCATATATGGCACAGACCAACATCTATTGCTATCGTACGTGATGTACGTATTTATCCAACTGAATGCTTTTCCCAGGTCGATGATGTCCGACTGGATGCTTTTCCCAGGTCGATGATTGCTTGGGTGACGAGCCCACTGTCCACACGGATGAGCGTCCCCAGGGCAATGATTGCATTCATGCATCCATGCACATAATAAGACCTGCATTATTTATTATTTTGTATGCGTTATTTTATAACTATGCTTACCTAATATGGCGGTGTGTAATCATGAGGAGAATTCACACTGAGTTGGCCACTCATCCATCAAATAAATATAATCGTATAGGTAGCACGGGTGGCTTAAGTGATTTTCAGGTTCGGGCTGATAAGGAGCCGAGTTCAAGTGCAAGGGTTGCATGATTGTATCTACCTGGAGAAGCTGAGGGGTCTTGCGACTCAAATTTACTTGCATTCTACTATTTCTCATGTATTGGATCATGCAATTCTTTTATTTGTAAATTGTGGAGACATTGGTTTATATAAGTCATTATGAACAACTTCTTGTATATTTGAATGATAATGAAATTTTCCTTTATGTCGATTTGTCCATACTACGCTCATCTGCTTACTCTGAATGAAGAAAAAAATGTACACTCGAATTTGACCATCCTTTAAAGTTAACACTTGGGTTTTTGAGACATGGGTCACATACTCGGGTCTTGAAAAGTCGGGGCGTTATAGGGGTCCCCACAACCCGTCCAAATGGATGGTGTGGATACAAAACATACATCACGGTGGGGCCATACATGGCATCGTCCAGATGGACGGTGTAGATGAGACACATACATAAATGGTAGGTCCCACGGAACTCCCACGTCAGCAGAATAGTTGGTGTGAGATACACCAGCCAACCCTCTTCTCTCAGCAGGTGGGTCCCACGTGGGGCCCACCAGATATATATATTATATTATATATATATATATGTAACTCCAGCACCCAGTGTCTAAGGAATGGACGGACGGCTAAATGTACACTTACATCATGGTGGGCCTCACACGCTGCCTTGGTTGGGTCCACGTCCAATGAATGGACAGTCAGGATATAACATATACCTTATGGTGGAATCCACCGTCCACGTGGCCGGACGGTGTGAATCTCACACGCCACATGGTGGGCCACAAATCTTGCTGATGTAAGTCAGCAGCTATATAGCTGCACGATACACCAGCCAATCTGCATCCAGCATCCATGGATTGGATGGGCGGCTGGATGTACACATACATCATGGTGGGCCACACATCAAAGAGAGAGAGAGAGAGGGAGAGAGATAGAGAGAGAAACGTGAAGGGGAGGGACCCCGCCACTATTGGGCCCTCCCTTATACAATGCATACATCAAGTGGGTCCCACAACAAGTGGGCCCTTAAAATAAAATCAATAGTGGATCACCCACCTATCGGCCTTCTTCTTTAGCTCCTTGAACTCCTAGACTCTTTGGCTTCGATCTTGATGGAGGATGATGAAGTTTTGATGGTGGGGATGAGAGATTGGGTGGTAGAGAAGTGGGCCACACTTGGCTCTCACTTGGAAGGCTTGGACGTTGGATTTTCTTGTTGCTTGGGAGATTGTTTGAGAAATGAGGGAGAGAGAGAAGTGATGGGATGATAAGGGATGGGTGGAATGGATGTTGTAAGAAAGGGATGGTTAGGGTATGGGCTTGATTGAATTTTGAGTGAAAGAGGGATGGGTGGAGAGAGAGAGTTGACTTGAGGGGTGAGGTGGCATGGGGTATGGGTAGTGTACTTGATTGATTGATATGATAGGTTATAAAGATTCTCTCAAAATTCACAACGTGTGGTGTTTTCCTCGAGATGAACGTGGGCCCATATCTTCCGGCCCGGGTATCGGATCGGTGCGCGAGTCGTGGCGTTGGAACCGTGACAATAGCGCGGTCGTTAGGATAGAAGTTTCGAGTTGATCCGACTTAGATTTATGGGCTGCAACTTAGGATTGCGCGCAAATGTTGATTTCAGGTCGAGGGTCATCGGAATTCGACTGGGAGGACCGCGGAAGCCTACGGAAGGGTATGGACTAGGGTACGGGCCTTACAACTACTCTACCTGGCAATTTCTACCGCGATGGTTAACTTATCCCTTATCCAAGAGCAAGGGAAGAAGCAACTCCAAGTATACTACGTCAGCAAGGCCTTGGTCCTAACTGAGAACATGTACCCAGACATTGAGAATCTCGCCGTAGCTTTAGTCATATCATCTCATCACCTCTGTTCTTACTTTCAGGCCCATACAATCATAGTCTCGACCGATTAACCTCTTCGTCAAGTGCTCTAGAAGCCCGAGGTGTCGGGAACAATCAGAAGTTGACCATTAAATCTGGGTTATCATATTATCATCAAGTGCGATTAAGGCAATTTTAATGGTTAAAACAAAACTTCAATGGTTAAAAAACTTTTAAAAATTGATTAAAACATTAAGAGTGTTGGGCCTAATGAAAAACCACTTGATGAGTTCCTGATATATCCATATCAAAGTCATAACATATGTTCATAGGCAAACCAATGGATTCCATATGAGCTTGTACAAGAATCAATAACTCCTTATGAAAGTGCCTAGCTATGTTCATTTTATTGGCCGCTCAATAAGCTACAAGAGCAGGTGTAACAACTCTAAATTTTGGTATATTATTAAAAAATTAAATTAAATATTTAAAGATTTTATTTTTAAATAAAAAATAAAAACAAGTCAATAGTTGAGTTGGTAGCGAAATTCTTAGTTGAGAGAGAGGTTTAGGGATCGATTCTTGAAGTGGTAATAATAAATTTTTTATTAAATATCATAAAAAAATTCAAATTCAGGATAAGGGAGGATGTGCTCATCCTATCTTATGAGAATTTTCTTTAAAAGGGATACGGAAGGTTTCTACATTTAAAAAAAAAAAGAGATAGGAAGCCTAAAGTAAAAGGAAGAGGAAATTCTAAGAAGGCTCGATCAGGTAAGTTCTAATCGTTAGATCTTTTTAACTTTTTATTATGTTGTTAATTTCTTCTTGATCTATACAATGGATGGCGTGGATCATTCACACCATCATTGTATAGGTGTGTAGAGTCAATTTTAATAAAGTGATGTTTTTATGATTTTGGTCTAATTAGTAATATTTTAGGAATAAATTAAATGGATGGAATCTGATTGTGCTAAGATAGATCTGTACGGATCATATGATCCTTAAGGCCAAAATATACAAGGGCCATAATTTTTAGATCAATCTAACAATCAGATAGGCCACATTAGTCAGATCTAAAAGTGTTTAATAAAGGAATCTTAGATTTTTGCGCAAGTGTTGGTATCACTTGGCGTAGAAGGTCGAGATGGGCCATCGGTGTATGTGTGGTTAGATCCACACCATCCATCTAATGTGTAGAGACAAAACATGATAATACCTCAAGAATCTGAATGATCTGACCATCCGATGGACCACCCCGATCAAGTAATTATCATTCAATTTTATAATCTTAAAAAGGAGAAAAAAATAGAATAGAAATTTTAATTATTTGATTATTTTGGATCTGGCCACCTAGGATGTTAATCAGAGGTGGGCCCCACCATGTAATAAAAACATATGAATAATAATGTTGTTGATATAACTGATAGGATTTCTGAATTCAAACCAACATAATTACCTTGTGGATTCTACACTACCAGACTCAGGTGAGTAACCCAACTTGTCTCATAATTCATTAAAATTAAAATAAATCATTGTGATTGTTTGATTGATTTACTGGTTTGAATATTTTGATATGATAATTGTACGGTAAATTTATATGTGAATATTTTAATCGAGACAATTATGCCAAATATGAAAAATATGCATTTACATATCATCCATCATTCATTGCATTGCATAATGCATGGTCGATCCTAGGGGCCCTCCCTAGAAGAAATGTCGATCCTGGTAGAGCGTTACCAGATGCGGGCTATGCCCAAGCCTACCGAAAGGTGGAAGCCTACCCAACGGGTGGATGCGGGTTGACGACTTCCAACCCAAGTAGATGGACGATCACCCCATCTGATGCATTCATACTCCATTTTACATCATTGTACATGTATTTTTATATTATTTTAATTGATATGATTATGAACCATGCTGGGTTATATCACTAAGCCTGGCCAGCTTATATTTTTTTATTGATGGAAAAACCGTACAGATGTGAATGAGGGTGGGCCGGTGGCTCAAAAATAGGAATATGTGGTCAAGCCAGAAAGGACTTAAGGGACACGTGACCCTACTTGACAAAAGAAGAAGTTGCAGCCTTAGACTAGTCATGATATTTTTACTTTAATTATATTTAATTTTCTTAGATTGTAAATTAATTCTTTCAAGTTGTTGGACATGTTTATTTCATTTCATAAGATCTCAATTGAGAGGGTCCTTAGTTATGTTTATGATTAATTATTGGAATAAATGATCGTTTCTTATTTTTGAGATGTTGTTGAGTATGAATGGAATGTAAATCTACGGTAGAGCTAGTAGGTAAATGAATAATTGTATAATTGAATGAAATTAGTACACTCAGTGTACGTGTCATGGGCCGAAACTCAGGTTTTATTGGCCCTTGCGTGGATCTCGTAGGAAGAACCAAAGTTGACCAGATCATGACCTTTACGTGTCCTAAGGTTTAAGGATGAAACCGTCTTCCATACATGGTCAAGTCCTGATCTCATGGTCATAGTCCAAGTTAATGTACCTTAGATTGTTGATTTGATCTCGATCCACCAATATACGTTACCAAAGGTTCGAACTTGGATCCTTTGTTTAAGGCACACTCATACTCTTGTACAAAGTAAGGAATAAACCGATACTAAGTCAGCCCCTGATGGTGGAGAATATCCGTCCTAACCCAAAGTTAGTCCTCTCACACAAGATAACTATATATCTCATGAACTAATGTCCACAGGTGTGTCCCATGCACCTGTGATGGTCATGATTTAGCAAGGTATATTAAGATCCATGGACCATGTACGATTCTCCCAAGTCAATGATTGTCATATCCAATCTCAGGTTCCTAAGAACCACAAGAAAAATCACTGCTCAACAAACTCAACGAACATAAGATGAGAGCAATATTAAATTTGTTTTAGGCATATTATATAACCAATCTAGGACCCATGGTCATCATGATCAACAGCTGAGCTTCGCCCAAATCACATCCACATGGCTAGGTCACTAACTTCAACACTTATTCCTTTTTTTTTTTTTTTTAATTAATGAAGTTTATCTGTATTTCATTTGGAAGAGAGCACAAAGGCTGTACAATGCTATATTCGGGTAGGGCCAACGACAAAAGGGAGTCGGCCCACCTATCATGTGCGGCAAAAGAAAAGAAAAGGAGGTCGGATTAGGCCTCGCGTAGAATCTTACTATGTCTAGGAACAAATGGCCCCTGATGGTGGATGTGAGTGACTCTAGATATTGGAAGATAAAGCCTGCTTGGCCCACGCTACCCAGGCATGCCAGCCTATTAGTAACAATGTTGGCTTCTCTTGGTGTATGTGTGATTCGAACTTCCATACATCGTCTAAGGGATTCAATTATCTTCCTCCAGTACCACAAGGACCAAGAACCAGGGGTTTCTCAGGAGAGGGCCGCCACAACCGAGCTGGTGTCGTTTGTTACCTCTTATGCCTCTTTTTAATGGGCCATAGGCTAAAAGATCAAGCGGAAACCTTGTCTGTGTATAAGGCTGATGAGCCTTTCCTGCCCCAATCATAATTCTTAGCTCTTGATGAAAATTGGCTACCCAAAATGGGGTTCCCTATATCAATTGATTTTCTGGTAATTGCTAGGTCATTTGATACTTTGAAGGAAGCATATATATGACACCTTAACACAATTTCGTACAAACTGGAATGAATGATTGCAACAATTATTTATTTTATATTCACTTTTCTATAATGTAAGTTGCATGGGTTTAGACCATAAATATATACTGGGGAATGAATATGTTTCATCATCTTAAACATAGGATGCTTTGCTCATACTATAAAATTAGTGGGCTACTTTTGTGGCCCACATGAGTCTCAAAATTACCATTTTAAGCTAAAATATTTATTTTAATAGGCTTCTTAAAATGAATATCTAAAATGTTGCAAATGCATATCATTTTGTGTGGTACTTAATGTGATTTAATTAATTAAATTTAGGTACAAAATTTTAATGCATTTCAAATCCAGGGTGTTAAACAAAATATTTGGATTCAAATGTATTCCGATTACAAGTTGACAGACTCTAAGGATTTCAAATCACGTTTATTCCAATTGTATGTGTGAGTGTATAATTACTTATAATTGTTGCGTTTTAGAGAGTGCATTCCATGTCAAATACACTAAAAATCTCACTTTTTTAAAATCATAGTAAAATTGTGTGATTTTATTTCACATAGATTTTGATTATCACCAATCACCATTGATTTGCAAGTCACAGTCTTATTTTTGTCTCTCTTCAATATTGCATGTACACATTCACATATATTTCAGCAAATTTCAACTATAGGCTTATAGACACAACAACTTATTCCAATTCATATGGATTCCATGCATTTGTGTAACGACACCACCTAAGTGAGATTAGATTTTACTCATCGACTTCAGTTGAACACCAATTAGAGCACTCATACGGCACAGGGTAAGCCATGAAGACAACTATCGGGTTAAATTGATCATTGTTAGAGCGCACAGATGACGGAAAAAAGAGGGGTAGGATCCCTAAGAAGACCCAACCGACCTTATTTTAGAGAAGGCAACCCACCTATATAGAGACCAAAAAGGTTTGTTCCAATTAAAATGGCTTGCCAAGGACCGTTTTCATGCAGTAATGGCCCGGGAAGGATCATTTCTTGGTGAAAACTGCATGGGGATGATTGTTTCTGGGTTTAGACTCTCTACGCCCCTGTCATGACCTTTGCACGTCCCAATCAGAGGCTCCCACAACATTTGTATGCTTGCTCGAAGTCACAAGTAATATAATTATTGGCCGAAACAGTTCTCGACGTATATTTAAGAAGCACCCTAGCAAACAAAAGGGGGAATGAAGGAGGTGACAGAGGTGGCCAAAGAGTTTGGTTGCAGGAAGCCGACTACGTCGAAGTCTGCTCTGACAGTGACATACCCTACTCTTAAAACAACACGTGCCTTACCCTCTGCCCTCTCTAAAACACTTCCCTTACCATGTTACTTTGTCTAATCGAAGTCAAAGATAGAGAAAATATTGAAGTCAATGACTACGGTCGGAATTTAGGACATTCGACCATCTATTTTCACCGAAAATGGTGTCTAATATTTTTTATTTTTCTTCTCATGTCTCAAATTAAGTCGTATTTCACTCCAGACATAATTTGAACATCAAATATTTCTACACACGCATCTTTTATTATTTTTTCAACTTTTTTTTTTTTAAATTCTGCATATCGAGAGCGTGGAAAATAGTTAATTCCTTCATTTTTCGTAACCGAGGCTCTTACTAAAAATATATGATGCGGACCAACGAAATCACTTGAGTGAAAAAATCTTATAATTTATTATCCTTTAAGCAATTTAATGTCCTAACAAACCATAACTTCTAAAGCTATGTTTTAGCTAATGACAACTCCAAATACTTCTAATATTCAAGTGCGTGATTTCAGCCACTTTAAAAAGATATTACACCATCCAGAAAACAAAATCAAACCAAACTATTGTTGGAATATGGAGTTTGGAAAACTATTTAAATAAAATAAATTTAAATTAATAATAAAAGAAAACTTATCGATTTATAGAAGTCGAGGCGTGACGTGAGTCACTCAACTTGAAATCGAATTTGCTCCCCTTTGACAGCATCCCAAGTACAACAGGTTTTTAGAGCAATCGACTTCCAGGATACAACGACTATGACCCGGTCCCAGTAGTGCACTCACTGTACACGGGCTCGAACCACTTATAGTCTTAACCCGAACTAGAAAATACTTGAACACATTTTTAAGAGAAAACCTGATTTTCTAATCAATTTCAAAACTTAAAATCAGAAGTCTATTTATAGACTTTGAGAAGACACCTTTAAGGGTGTAGAGACACCCTTTCATAAAGGGTTGTGACTATTGGGTTTAAACCCAATTGGTGCGACCCTTGGGCTTCAAAAGATACAGCTTTTCAAAATAAAATATGAAATGATGCAATCTTTCAGACTTAAATGAAAAGAAACATCCATAGGGCACCTATGGCCACAGTTATAGCCCATCCCAATGGATATTTTGAAATACTAAATTATTTTAAAATAATTTAAAATACAACAACTATTCCTATACGCCATGCATCACACCATTAGAATAGGGGCACGTAAATCTTTTTTTCCCTCGAGGTGTGTCGTATCGGAGTTGTTTAGGACATAAGCTTGTGGCTTTCACAGTTGCCAATGTATATCAAATACATGCTCCTAGGTAGGGGTGTACACGAACCGATCTAGCTTGGTCAGCTTACTTGACTCGGCTTGAAAAAGCTCAAATCGGCTCAGTTTGAAGTTGAGTTTGATCTGAGTCGAGTTGGTTTTGAGAGCTCGAAAATGAGTTTAAGCTGGCCCCAGCTTGACTTGACTCGACTCGGTTCGAACCCAACTCGATTCGAACTTGGATCGAATCGGTTCAGTGACTCGGTTACTTTGATATTGATGTTGCTGACCAAGTGTTTGATGAAATGACTCAACAAAGCGTCGGATGGTGGCAAGGAAAGTATGTTTCATCAAACAAATCCCTTTTTTTTTTTTAAATTTTGATGTTACTTACAAGGTGTTTGATGAAATACCTTTAAAACCACTGCTGGTATTTTACATTCCATGAGAATTTGAAGGTACAGTCCACATGTTGTGAAAATGTTGCAAAGGTGAACTCGGCTCGAACTGGTCCGAGTTGCTAACCGAATTGTGCTGAGCTAGCAGTTTGGCTCAAGGACTGAGCCGAGTCGAGTTCAAGCTGAGGTTAGCTGGTGGCCGAGCCGAGTCGAGCTGAGCCAGCTCGACTCGGTTTGACCCAATGTACACTATTGTCCTCGGGCAAAAATTCACCAACGTCCAAACTCTCATGCACGCGATCTCCGATTCCACGCGTGTGAGTGCTTTGGCGCATCCAATTCGAGTTGCGTGGAAAGGTCCTCCATAACAAAGCCTTCTTAAACCGTTTGGCCGGGTGGATTGGAAGGGATTAAATGGTAATAGGGTGGATGGCATGGATTTCAAGGTAATGATGGTGTTGTCATTGGATTGTCTTAAGATCAATGGGATTGCTATATCCCGGGATTGTGTATATCGAGTCTGTTTGGCACGCCCGGTAATAATGGTGTTGTCAGTGAATTATCTTAAAAACCATGGGATTGTAATATCCCGGATCAAATCACCCAGTCTGTTTGGCACGCCCGGCCAATCAAGGGATTTAACTTCCAATCCCTTCCCATCCGCCCGGCCAAACGGGCCCTCAGATATTCCGGCAACTTATCGTTGCATGCATGCGCGACCCAACATTTGGCGCTATACATGCAAGCCTCAATTCTGACAAGTGGGCCCACTCATAAGTAATCAGGACCACTGGTCACTCACTCCATACACAGTGTATGGGCCATGTACAAGAAAATCTCATAAATAAACCATCAAATATCTCTATTTGTGGCCTAATAAGAACAGAAATTCCACAAAGATCCACATTGAAATGATCTTCCAACAATGTTCACTGCTAATCCGCGATGGGATGCAACAGAACAACGGTCCAGATTACGATAGAACGGCTCCACTTGTTAAAATTGAAAACCCGCGTACGACGTACAAAACCCATCGAGGCGAGTACCTAACAGTTCCTCCACTCTCAGGAACATTCGCGATCCCGCCAACTAAACGAAGCTTCTGGATATGAAAAAAAAAAAAGTATTTGAAAAAGCAAAAGGCAAAGCCCGCGGTTAGGACGGGAATTATCTACACCAACTGTTTTACGTAGCTGCGTAAAACACCCAAGCTGTGTGAGGTCCACAATCTTTCACATATAAATCCACTCCGTCCATCAAGTGAGGACCGTGATTTAAACCGTAGATACCTAGCCCAGTAAATAAATATGATGGACCACACCAATGGTAACAATGTTAAAGTACTCCTAATACCTCTAAATTCATATAGATAGGCCCACATGATATAGAAATTAGGCTGAGTTCTGTATTTTCACTTCATCCTGGTGGACCCCACCTGATTAGCGGATTTTATGACCTAAGTTTGGCATCCCATTCCCATTGTTCGATTTGGTGTGGCTCGATTGATTAATGAATCATGCTGATTTTTTTCCTAAGATTCTAGAATCGATAATAAAACCTGATAGACGGATTGGATTTTACATATACAACAGAGTGGGCCCCACAAGCTTTGCCGTTTTACGCGCGGGGTAAAACAGCAGAAAATTCCGGAAGCAACGGAAGTCTCCAGAAGCCGCGAGATTCTCCGTTCGCTCGGGAAGGAAATCCTATAAATACCATCTCTACCTTTCCTCTCTCCAACAGAAACGAAATAAGCCCCAAGATTCCAGTTCTTGCTCTATCTGCAACTTTGAAAACCCTAGTTTTCTCTCTTTCTCGATCTCTTCTGTTTTCTACTCAGTACGGCAATGGCGGATGTGCAGATGGAAAACGCAGAGACCTTCGCCTTCCAGGCGGAGATCAACCAGCTCCTGAGCCTTATCATCAACACGTTCTACAGCAATAAGGAGATATTCCTGCGGGAGCTCATTAGCAACTCGTCCGACGCGCTGGACAAGATCCGGTTCGAGAGCCTCACTGATAAGAGCAAGCTCTATGCCCAGCCCGAGCTCTTCATCCGGATCGTCCCTGATAAGGTCAACAAGACCCTCTCCATCATCGACAGTGGGATAGGCATGACCAAAGCAGGTATGACGCGATGAACTATTCGTTATTTTCCACAGATAAACCGGCCGGTTTGCAAACCGGTCGGGCCGGATTTCATTGACTTCTACTTCGAGCTATTACATTACCTGCCGGTTCTTGTTGGTTTTGTTTTGTGATTGGACTGTACAACATGGTTGAAAGACTCGGCTACTCGGATGGACTCGTTTTGCCCTGAGTCGAGTTGATGCTCGCCCGATTCGGGTCTGAAACGGCCTGACACGCCCTAGTGGGGGTGTGACTCGTAGTGTCGAACCGGATAGGGTCCCACTGATTTCGATCAACTCGTCCGAGTCAAACCCGACTTGGTCGGGCCGGATTTAATTGACTCGGCTGAGTTAGTGACTCGACCGTGCCTCGGCTGAATCAGAGGCGTTAAATGACGCTCGTTGCATGATGTGATCTGACTCCATGAGTGCCAGAGCTGAGTCAACTCGGCCTGGTTTTGAATGATGGCCTTGAACTCGTTCCGATTGGTAGTTAGCTTCTTTTTTTTTTTTCCTAGCTGCTCTCTTCTAAGTATATAGGCAATTTATTCAAATCAAACTACCTAACTTGAATTTTTTACTGCAAGAAATGATTTGGGTCCAACTTAGATAAGTGAATTTAATAGTTAGGATTTTAATTGAGTTTTTGTAATTTGATTTCAATTTGGTATTGAAATCTTCAATTGATTCCAGTTTTAGATCAATTTCAATCTGAATCTTTTCTGTTTACTAACTTCTTTTGTTTATTTATGCTTTCATTATGAGGAACTTGAATGAAGTGTCTTCAGTCTGTAATTTACACTGGATTTGCCCCCAAACAGGATTATACAATTGCTCTGTTGGTTTTTGTTTTATGTCTGAAATTTGAGCTGGCAATTGAATGAAACGTGTAATGGTTGTTTGGGATTTGCAGATCTGGTGAACAATTTGGGAACAATTGCTAGGTCTGGGACAAAAGAATTCATGGAGGCATTGCAGGCAGGAGCTGATGTGAGCATGATTGGTCAGTTTGGTGTTGGATTCTACTCGGCCTACCTGGTTGCCGAGAAGGTTATTGTCACCACCAAGCATAATGATGATGAGCAGTACATCTGGGAGTCGCAAGCAGGTGGTTCCTTCACTGTCACCAGGGATTTGAATGGTGAGCAGCTTGGTAGAGGTACAAAGATCACCCTCTATCTGAAGGAAGACCAGCTTGAGTACTTGGAAGAGAGGAGATTGAAGGATCTTGTGAAGAAGCACTCTGAATTCATCAGCTACCCTATTTATCTTTGGACTGAGAAGACGACGGAGAAGGAGGTTAGTGATGATGAGGATGAGGAGACCAAGAAGGAAGAGGAAGGTGATGTTGAAGAAGTTGATGAGGAAAAGGAGACCAAATCCAAGAAGAAGAAGGTGAAGGAGGTCTCCCATGAATGGGCTCTGATCAACAAACAGAAGCCCATCTGGCTGCGCAAGCCGGAGGAGATCACCAAGGACGAGTATGCGTCCTTCTACAAGAGCTTGACCAATGACTGGGAAGAGCACCTCGCTGTCAAGCACTTCTCTGTGGAGGGCCAGCTTGAATTCAAGGCAATCCTCTTTGTTCCAAAGAGGGCCCCGTTCGATCTCTTTGACACGAGGAAGAAGATGAACAACATCAAACTCTATGTTCGGAGGGTGTTCATCATGGACAACTGCGAGGAGCTCATTCCTGAGTTTCTTGGATTTGTGAAGGGCGTTGTTGACTCTGATGATCTCCCACTCAACATCTCTCGAGAAATGCTGCAGCAGAACAAGATTCTTAAGGTAATCCGAAAGAATCTTGTGAAAAAATGCATTGAGATGTTTACTGAGATTTCCGAGAACAAAGAGGACTATGCCAAGTTCTATGAAGCTTTCTCAAAGAATCTGAAGTTGGGCATCCATGAGGACAGCCAGAACAGGGCAAAGCTGGCGGACTTGCTCCGATACCACTCCACAAAGAGTGGCGAGGAGATGACGAGCCTGAAGGACTATGTGACAAGAATGAAGGAGGGACAGAAAGACATCTTCTACATCACCGGTGAAAGCAAGAAAGCTGTTGAGAACTCTCCGTTCCTGGAGCGGCTGAAGAGGAAAGGGTACGAGGTTCTCTTCATGGTGGATGCCATTGATGAATATGCAGTTGGGCAGCTAAAGGAGTACGACGGGAAGAAGCTTGTCTCAGCCACCAAGGAAGGCTTGAAGCTTGAGGAAGAGTCGGAGGAAGAGAAGAAGAAAAAGGAAGAGAAGAAGGCTGCCTTTGAGGTCCTCTGCAAGACCATGAAGGAGATCTTGGGAGACAAGGTTGAGAAGGTGGTTGTGTCCGAGAGGATTGTCGACTCCCCTTGCTGTTTGGTGACAGGAGAGTATGGCTGGACGGCAAACATGGAGAGGATTATGAAGGCGCAAGCCCTGAGGGACAGCAGCATGAGCTCCTACATGTCGAGCAAGAAGACGATGGAGATCAACCCCGACAATGGCATTATGGAGGAGCTGAGGAAGCGGGCGGAGGCCGACAAGAATGACAAGTCTGTAAAAGATCTTGTGATGTTGCTCTTTGAGACTGCGCTGCTGACTTCAGGATTCAGCTTGGATGATCCGAACACCTTTGCAGGAAGGATCCACAGGATGTTGAAGCTGGGTTTGAGTATTGATGAAGATGAGGAGGCTGGAGCAGAAGATGCTGACATGCCAGCCTTGGAGGAGGAAGGCAATGAGGAGAGTAAGATGGAGGAAGTTGATTGAGATAAGGTGTCCTACCGCTTCTTCAATGGATGAGTGAAGAAAATGTGAAAATCTTGAAGGCTTTTTTTTTATTTCTTTTCTTTTTTAAAGCTAGTAAATGTGTGGGGTAGTGGTGCTATTATTCAGACCAGTGTATCCTTTAAAGTAGTAGTTTTGCAGGTTGTTGGGGTTGGTCTCGTATTGGATTTGGGATGTTTTTTCATGGTTCTCAAGGACAATGACAATGGTGGGTTTTGTGTAGTAACTATTGCATTTTTGTGAGCTTGTGCAATCTTCTAGGAATCTTGTTAGTAGTTTACGAGTGGGAGATTTCTTGTGCAGTGGCATAGTGGGGGAGAGGTAAGATTTGGTATTCTGTTATTTTAATGAAAAAAAATCTGTGCAGTTGCTCCATGGATGAGGTGTGTTGCCAAATGATGTAAATTTATATGATTTAGCCTTTGGGTTTATTATTTGGATATTTCTTTTTATGGTTTTGCATCGAACATGTGAGGATGGCTTTCTGCAACAACTGGTCTTAGAACTTTGGATTATTTTTGGTTGAGGTCTTTTAGTTTATACACTTTCGATTAGCAATCCCTTGGGATCGTTGTCTTAGCCTGGGGTCTTGATATTCATAGGTTTTTTATTGCCCAGGATCTATCAAAACAATGGAATCATAGCATGGGCATATACAAAATTTAAGCAAGTCAGGTCAAAAGTGAATTATGAGTCGGACCAATCTGCGAATCGAGTGAGCTCCCCTTGCAATGATGTGGTGGTGAGCCTCTCATTCTAATTGTGATGGCTCACCAACTTGATCTTCCATGGAACCGTATGTCATGCCTTCTTATTCTTCGGGCTAGGGATGGATGGAGGAACATGGACACTAATCCCGTAGTGGCTTCAAAGATGTTGAATGCAAAGTTTTAAGTTGGATAAATTCCATAAGAATAATAATTTTAACTTAGAAGGGAAGATGTGGGAAGATTTAGACTTGAAAGTTGATGGTACAATATACTTGTCTAGCAGACGGGGAGCTTTAGAGCTGAAAAGTAGTTACATGATAAAGTTCTTAATTAACAATATGTATTTAAAGTATTTATTATATACCTTGAAGATGAAAGAAGGGGGGAGCTTTAGAGCTGAAAAGTATTTACATGATAAAGTTCTTAATTAACAATATGTATTTAAAGTATTTATTATATACCTTGAAGATGAAAGAAGGTACGCATGTCCATGAATAAACAAAATTATTTGTCACATTTTGAATATTGATGTGATAGTTGATAAAGAGGATCAGGCTCTAACATACTGGAGGTTTGGTGACTAGGGTAGATCTACATAAAACAATTTAGAAAATTAGGGTCACAGGTTTTGAGTCAAAGTCTAGATCTTGAAGGAAAAACGTAATATGTTTTTCTGAAAAGATAAAATATGACATATGAAGGATTGTAATAAACTCAAAGAGAGAAAAAGAAACACATCCAGATGCAATGAGTGTAATAGAGGTTTTTTTTTTTTTTTTTTGGACAACCTGGTGATGATAATTTTTGGGGCATGTGAATTCTTGATTCTAGTTGTTCCTATCATGTGTCCTGCCACTTACAATCCATTTAATGGTGGAAATGATTGTTAGAATTTGGATTATTAAGAATTAACATATTTGATGGTAGTATCGGATCTTTGATAGAAGTGTGACACATTCCAAATTTGAAGAAAAATTGATATTTTTTGGTGCGCCCGACTCCAATGGTTGCAAGGTAATAAAAAAATCATGTCATGAAAGTTACAAAAGGGTCATCATTGTATGAAAAGAATGGAAGTTGGTAACTCGTTTAAGCTTATGGGAAGTTTCAGGTGCAACAATGATAACATCAGGTGATGCAAACTAGACACTTTTATGGCATATGCATTTGGATTCATAAGTGAGTGCAATTTATTGGAGTTTTATAAGAGAAACTTGCTAAAGGGCATAAAGTTTTGTAAGTTTTGACTTTTGTGAGCATTGTGTTTTTTAAAAGGAGTGTAAAGTGAGTTTCAAGATCATAGTTCATTGCATCAATGGTGTTTTGGATTATGTAAACTCAGATATATGCAGTCCTAAAGCCCTTTGAAATAGACGATCAAATTATTTTGTTTCCTTCATCGATGATTACTTTAAGAAAGTATAGGTTTACACTTTAAAGCACAAGTTTGAATTATTTATCACTTCTAAGCATTGAAAAACCTTGAAAAGCAAGCAGATAGGAAGGTGAAGTACTTGAGGAAGAATTGGTGGAGAATTTAAGTCAGCCGGGTTCACAAAATTTTGTAAACTTTGCAGCACCAAACACACTAATAACAAAATAGTGTAGCAAAACAGATGAACAAGACGCTTATAAAGAATATGTAATATGTTAAGCAACGCTGGTCTATCGACTAAATTTTTGGTAAAATTAGTGAATATAACATGTTTCCTTATTAATAAATTAGCTAGTTTGTCAGTAGAGTTGAAAACTCTAGAAGATGTATGGTCTAGTCAACCTTCTACTTTGGTTTGCATATATTTGGGTATCTTACATGTATTCATGTGAATATTGATAAATTTGAAACAAGGACAAAGAAGTATATCTTTCTCAGTTATGCAACAGGTATTAAATATTACAGATTGTTGGTTATTCACTTTACTGCTCATTTCAAGCTTTTAGCAACTCATTTACCTATTACAAATGATGAGAAAGATTACATGTAATAGGTTCCACGCTCTAATGCAGTTGGTAGCATGATATATTCTATGGTATGCACAACCAAATATTTCATAGGCAGTTAGTGCAATGAGTAAGTATATGGAAAATTCAGGAAAAACACACTTTTAGGCTGTGAAATGGATTCTACACTACTTGAAGAACACTCAAAAGTGTCATGGTAGTATCTGTCAAGAACAATAATAAAAAAAGACACTGGCATTGGATATGCGGATGCTGATTTTGCAAGTGATTTAGACTAGAGAGTGCTTACCATGGGCTATGTATTCACTCTTGCAAGTGGTCTGGTTACTTAGAAATTGGCGTTACAATCAACAATTACTTTATCTACCATTGAGGCAAAGTGCATAGTTACTATAAAAGTTATGAAATAAAGTTCATGGTTAAAAGACTTGGTGAACTTGGCTTAGAATGAAAAATAAAATAAAAAAATGTGTCTATTGTGATAGCCAAAGAACTTGCATTTGGCTAAAAATAAAGTATGTCATACAAAATCCAAACACAAAGATGTGCTGTATAATTATATTCAAGTGGCTATCTCTGAAGGTACAGTGTCATTGCAGTATAATTATATAAGAAGTTTATTACGTACATGACTTCTCTTGAGCTTGATGTTACTTAGCAATTAACAACATTTAGACAATGGTTAATGCTAATGTTTTTCGTGGTATTAGATAAATTAGTCTTAAGTGAGAAAATATTGAGGCCATGTGCCATTTATCTTCATGTACTCTATATGTGGTGTGTTTTTACGTAAAGGGATCATGTGTAGAAAGTGAAGAATCTTCTAGGGATTTTTTTTATGAGAGATTTTCTACCATGGATTAGTGGGAGAGAGAAGTAAGCCTTATTTTCTTATTTTTTATTGTTATATATATATATAACAAACTTCATGCTACTACCTCACAAATATAGGCATATCGTTGAACCACATACCTTTTGATTTCCCCTTTTGGGCTTTTACTTTTTATCTTTCATTTTGTAGTTGTGTTGCTTGCGTTGATCATATGAGGGTAATTTTCTGCAGTACATTGTTCATAGATCTAGAATATTTACTTGATGCATCCAGCCTTCCACCTTTGTTAGTTTACCGTTTAAGTCAGTCCTCGCAATGTCCCCATCCTTGATCAGGCTTATCAAATCAACTGTGTAGATGACCAAATCAGGACATTGAGTGTAAAATTGACTATTTATCTTGCAAATCATAAGGTCAATCTAAATTACTACATAAACAATTCTATCTCTAGTTTTCTTAACAGTTGCACTAATTGTGGACTATTGCTCCTTTTCTGCTCAACTACTTGTTTCATGCCTGACTGAGATTGTCTCTGACTTTTAGTTTGTAACCCATCCATACATTATCCAACTAGATGAACAGTCCTGATCATCATAGACATCGTCCATGCATACGGTGGAGATGCTAGGAATAAGCACACTCAAGCGTGCAATCGCAAAATTAGAGGTGGTGGTTCTAAATCCCCAATTCGATTCTTATCCATCTTCAGTTATTCACAAAAGATGCCTGAGTTATACAAAACTCATTGAGCCTGCACAGAACTCAGGGGAGTTCAAAAATACTTGGATAAGTCTTGTAGTGACGCGAGCTATACAAAAACCGGCTCATTTTGACGCTGATATGAGTTGACTCAGCTGGTTCGTTAGCTAGCTGAACCATTGATTCCCAAACAGAGTATTATCTGATTTTGGTATATTAAACATATCATACAGGGTTCTAGTAGGACGCTAAGGTGATAGGGGCACCGTCCCTGTCACGGTTCTGTGTCTGGGGTCCGTCAAATTTGTGCAAACGGTCACAAATCCAGCTTCTCTCATGGCCTGCTCGAGATCCAGCATATAGTATTCATCAAGAAAAGGTTCTGTGCTCTTCATCAAAGTAAATAATACTGGAGACAGCTCCTACAAAACAAACCAAACAGAGATCTATATTAGTCTATGTTTCGGTTTCTCATGAATCGATTATCTGATGCAACTTCCTATCAATGCATCAAATATTCTTTTTAAGTCAATTCATATGTCAAAAAGGATTTTGTTGGAGAGGTGCTTGGGTTGTTTCAACAACCATCTTCGAGGATCACGTCTTTTTTAGGGAGAATGTGTTACTTTGATGTTTTTTCAAGGAAATGATATTCACATGGTTCTTTAAATATGGTAAACAAAAAGTCCTTTTGATCGTGGCCTTCTTACATCGCAGGCCTTTTCTTCTTTATAGGATCTTTAAGAAAATTTGAGTGGGTGAGTGTATTTAGCAATTAGGGTGGGTACAGATATACATTGAATAGATAGGAACAATCGATGTTTCAAAATTGGCTGCAGGCAGTTTCCCGAGGTGTTTAGCAGAGCAAAATCTCTTGTAATAGAATGGGCTTTATCTTCAAAGATCATAGTTAAAAAAAAAAAAGAAGAAAAAAAAGATATACATTGTTTACTTTCTGCATAACCCTCTGACAGTAACGCTTTCAACGTTTCACATTAGTCCAACCCAAGATACTGATATGCCAAGATTAAAAAAACATTTCATGTGAGTCATGAGATCCACA
This sequence comes from Magnolia sinica, assembly GCF_029962835.1. Classification (NCBI taxonomy): domain Eukaryota; kingdom Viridiplantae; phylum Streptophyta; class Magnoliopsida; order Magnoliales; family Magnoliaceae; genus Magnolia; species Magnolia sinica. The sequence goes on from NC_080578.1 coordinate 94,497,348, forward strand.
CAATCAATTTGTAAAAATACTTTCATGCATCTAGAGCATGAGTTGAGATCTCCTTTTAAGTCGCCCCTATGGTCCCATATGAGGTACAAATAATCATGCCATGGTACATATACATATTTCATGGCCATGGGTATATGTATCTATATGCACACATGAATTTATGTATATTTCTATGTGAAAAAAGAAAGTAATATTATCTGAAGCTCTCTACGAATCTATCCGCCAGTTAAGAGTTTTAGATGATTCACCAACAAAAGACGTGAGGAAACAGGGACTACCTGAAGGATCTTCGATTTTGGCTGCAATAAGGAAAATTGAAAAAAGTTAAATTGAATGGCTATGCTAGAGTAAAGACTTTCCTACAAAAAATAGGAAAAAAAAAAAGGGTCGGAAGTGAGCTTACTGAGTTATCTGTCAATGCAATTGTGCCTCCAGGCCGAAGCAGCCGTAAAGCTTCCTTTAGCAGCCCAACTATCGCCCGTGCAGGACATTCATGGAGCTGCAAGATTTTCCAAGAGTCAGAAGCATTAGTCAAACTGAATCCTTCTCTCGAAGTCCTGATGATGTGTAGTTAGAACAATTAACAAACAACCAAATCCAAATCCTTTAAGCTACTGGAAGCAAATCTTTTTTTTTGGTTAGCTTGTTAGCACACCCCCCTGTCAGTTCACACATCACTGTTAGCCACCCCCACTAGGGAATCGATGCCATACTGGAAACAAATCTGCTGCAACTACATGTTGAAAAAGTCAAGGCCCATCAAGCCATCACTACATATAGAGATGCGGGTGATAATGCATTAAATTGCAACAAACTCCAGCCATTCATCGACTCCTGGGTGGACATTACAATTGAACTCTGTTAGTTTGTGTAAATGAATGACACCGAAGATAGGTATATGAGCGAGACACAATGGGAGATAAAGTCCGTATCCAGGAATGTGGAACTGAGATGTAGGATATAGGTTGTGTATTTAACAAAATTAGAGCCCTAGATAAGACACTAGAGAGGATGCTAGTTGCTTAGCCTCTACTATTGGGAATTTGTTCCCCCTTGTCTAGTTTTCTATGTATATTTTCATCTTGTCATTTTAAAAAAAAGAGAGAGAGAGAGAGAGAAAAAAGAAGTAAATGTGCAAGGATGTCATTGTTCTAGTATAGTATGGAGCACTGTGCTCGAAGAAACGTGTCAAGACTCTAGCTGAAAGTGAGCAGATGCATGTATTTGATCTTTATAAAGCATGATTCTTGTTTTTGTTGTTGTTGTTTCCGAGCCCAAATAATTAGGACAAGGCTTTGGTGGTGATAATGATGATCTATTATTAATGATAGCACGTGTTCTACAACCTTGTCCAAGCTATTTAGAGCCAGATTAATGAATATTATTTTGCCAATTGTTTCTATTTAGGGGCCGCTTCTTTGTAGATGAACATCCCTCCCTACCTTGATGCAAGTCCTTCAAGGACTTTGCCTCATCTTCCTTCCAACTTGTCAACCCTAATCAAAGTTCCCTTACCAGGGTAGGTCTCAAATTTTCTTAGGCATGGCCAAACCATCTCAATCTTTTCTCCCATTGGGCCACTCTTAGTTGAATAACCTTATTATTGATTCAATCTTTCCTGGTCTTCGTGCACATCTATGTTGATATCCACATCTTTGCAAGAATAATCCTTTGCTTGTATTGCCTTTTTAATTGGCCAACAATTTGCCCCAAAGAGCATTATGATAGTTGTCCAATGTATACTGAAGGGGAAATTTTATAGGATAGATATGAGAATTGTGAACACCATCCTACGAGTAGGTGCACGCACTAAATACATCTAGTGTTGTGACTTGATTTTGGATGGGCATGGCATGAACTCATAATATTTCTTTTGAAAGACTTGGAGTAGCCACTAACCGATAAAGGTCTAGAATCTACAGTCGGCTAGACCCATATAATACCTTGGGTTGGGAAATCAGAGATTCCCCAACTTAAGGTTACTCCTGAACATGGTATGACGTAAAGGCTGTTATGGGGCCATAAATGCCGTTATGTAAAAGTAACAGTGGCAACCATTACACGTTACGAGGTCGCAACAGCCATTATGGAAAAAATGACCTATAATTGTCGTTAACGGCCCGTTACATCCCCTATAAAGGCCGTAGTAGCCCCGTAATGGTTTATTATGGCGCAAATACAAGTTTTTTGGTTTTTTTTTTCAACATTATGGGACATATACATGCCTTTTGGCTTTTTTGCTTTCAATAAAAAAAAAGAGAGACCATAATGGCCATTACGAGAGCAGTAATAGCCGTTATGACCCGTATCGTAAAGGTAACAATGGTTGTCGTTATGGCCACTATTACCATTACGGAATACCTTGCTCTTGAAAAAGGTTTGGGACTGGGGATTCTATGTAAGGATCTTAATGACCAAGAAGGAAGGGGTTAGGCACCCTTCTCTACTTGTGCTTGTGTGTGGTCTTTTACTTTACGAGATTTAGGATTTTAGGAATTTTTGGGATTCCAGATGGCCTTATTTAAACTAACTAGCCAGTTACAAGGGATGTCAGAAACTAACTAGTAAATCACTACTCACCCAACTCACCGCTGAGGAGATCACAATGTATCAACCTAGGGTGGAATTTTGGGGAGGTTGTAGTCACAAAAAAGAAAAGAAAAGTGTGAATGTATTTTGCTAATGAGTATAGAAAGGTAACGCACCAAATCAAATGACACTTGAGTGTCATGTAGAGGGGTTTGATTGGCTGAGAGATATGTGACACCTTGGATTAGCTTGGTTAGCGCTAAAATTGGTAATTTCACCACTCTGAAGAGGCAAAATAGTTGTTTTACCCTTGGGTGGCAATATTATTGTCGCCTAGCCGCCAAATCTCCTCTACAATTGTTCTGGAGATCTTTTGGGAGATCTTGAGATCTTGCGGATACGCATCGATTTGAGCATATTGCCGCCCTTTCATGAATTTACACACAACTCCCGGTGATTCTAAGTGACACTCTGTGGGTCCAAATTGCTGAAATAGGATCCTTTGTAAAAGGTGCCCATTTCATCATGTCAACTTGTGTGACGATCCCTTGATGATCCATTGTGGTCCCTAGTTGCCAAAATAGGTTTAGGCGGGAATAATATTTCCACTCATGTGGAGTTTGCCCTTCAAAAATTTCTCTGAAGTTTAGTGGCTCTTTAGGACCTTGGGCCTTATTGTGGATTTGGGTTCTAGGTCAAATGAGTGGCTTGTGGTTGAATAATCTCCTAATTGGGCTTTCGGCTTGTTGGTTTCCTAAGGGTTTCAAGTTTCTTAACCATCGGTTTTGGTTCAAGATGAGTGCACGGCCTGTTGGGTTGGGACGTTGATAGAGACCAACCATGCTTTATGGGACAAGATAATGGGCAGACAAGGAACAACATGTTCATAAGATACATGCAGATGTTGAGATGGATGCATGGCAAGACACGAGGATGGAATTAGGAACAAACGCATTCGTGGGAACTTAGCAGGAGCACCAATGGGCAATAAGATGAGGGAAAGTAGATCAATGGTTTGACAATGTGCAACATAGACCAAGATTTGCAATGGTTAGAAGTGAGTTGGTTCAGTTGAAGGCTCTAAAAAGGTCAATGGGAAGGGCGACGGGAAGGCTCAAAAGGATATGGGTGGAGGTATTAAAAAAAGACTAGAGGATCTATAGTTTAATTGAAGATATGATCCATGATAGAGTGGAGTGGCATACAAGATTCAAGTAGTTGGGTTAAGGCTTATATGATGATGATGGCTATCACTATCATGATCATCATCATAATAGAGCTTCATAATCTTGGCATTAATGATATAGATCCATAGGTATTTTTCACATTGACCAAGAGCAAGAAAATGAAGATGAGAGGGTAATGTGAATCTTCATGTTACGATCAACAAGGTTCAAGGGCAACTAGAACTTGGGTAACACGAGCAAGTTGAAACAGTACTATGAGCTTAGTACAATATGAAAGTAAAGTCTTGGTGTTATCATTAAAATAAAAAAGTATACTTTTGGTGCTCATGGGTTTTCATTTTTGGTGAATATGGCAAAGAGCAGAATCATAGCTTAAATTTCTTTGTTAATAAGGATTGCAGGATCATCACATGCCACAATGTTTAAGTTCATCTCAACAGTCAACACTATTGTGAGAAGATGAGAAATTGCAAGATCGCTTTGATTCACACCTCTATCTACAAAGGAAACAAACAATATATCATGGATAGGCTGTTCATGTTCAACCAAAATTCAATGACAATATCGAACGAGGCATGAAAGGATAACTGGGTTCTTGCTAGAAGTTTTATGAACTTCCTAAACTCCAATGTTCTCAAGGCACGTGGTTTGGATGTGAAATTTCTCAATAAAGGTTATACAAGGAATTCTAGTAAACTTATCTAAGTATAAAGCATACCACATAGGCAAGAGAGACAATGTCGAATGAATTTGAGGGCAATCCCGTGGCTTCGCCATTTGCGTGGATCCACCTAATTGGATTGGTCCTTGGGGCTTTTCTCTTATCCTTGTATTGAGCTACCGCAAGAAAGTAAGGTGACAGGTCTAGCCCCTGTAAGATGTCCAAGATCAATTAATCAAAGAAACTAATGGCTATTTAATAAGTGAAAGCCTTTCAAAAAAAAAAAGTGAAAGACAAAAGATAAAATTATCCCAGCCTCAATTTACTAAATTTATCACTTGTAGAGATTAATCAACTATATTGTCTATTGTTTGGGAATCCCACACCTTAGGTAACAACTACAGAAACTTAACATGGAAAATAGCAAAAGACGAAAAAAAAAATAAAAATAAAAAACATGGCAAAGTTGTGACTACACTCCTTAAACACTAAACTATTTCTCACAATTCCTTGTTTCTGAATGCATGCCATCACATACAATGCTTTCCTCTTAAGGTCATGGATGGCAAAAGGACTAACCAAACCCCTCAGTCATCTAGTTTCTACCACAATTTAATGTTTGCAGGTCATTACAATCAAGGTTCGTGAGGTGCCTTTTGCTTTCTAATGTGTCATCATCATTGTATGCAACCTTTCTCCCAGCAATTTGGAGTTGGATTCTAAATGGTAGATTAGCAAAAGTCATTGTTATTGTTGGCTGCCCATCAGATGTCAATCTTCCTCCTTCTGCGGGCTTTGGCACCAGCGATGGCATACACTTACATTGATAACATTCGTATACCAAAACAATTCTAATTAGTATTTAGTGCCATGTCAACTAATACACACCCCCCAAAGGGGAAGCAAGCAACGAAGGGTTATGGAGGGTCACTTGACACATGCAACTAAGCACGAGGCGCATACATGCGTGAAGTTCAAGTAATAAACACAAGCACCCAAGTTGGCATCATGGGGCACCACCAGACAATGGGTACATTTAAAAAAGATAAGAAAAATGTGAGTCGTGTTTCCCTCTTATGTCTACCAAACCCACAGGTGTATTGTTCACACGACAAAACAAGCCATGTAGTTTTCCTGGGTGATTGAAATATGGAAACACTAAGCAGGCACTTTAAAAGATTCCAAAGGTATGCATGCGTGCATTTAGGTTGTGGAGTGTTAGATGTACCGGTGCCTTCCTTTCCCAATATTTCTTGATTTCATCTCCATGATTTTCAGATTTCTAGATATTTGCTTCATTATCCACATGGCCGATGTTTTGAATCCAATGATCATGATCCATACAATTTAATATAGAAAAAACTTGGCACATCTAGATTTGAAAAAAAAATAAAAAAAATCCAGTTTATGGAAAGTGAAAAATACCACTTGGACTTGAAAGCATGCCACTGCTCCTTTTAGTTTCATTAAAGACGAAAATATCCCACTAAGAAAATTAGAGCAATGATAATGAGAAAAATAAATTCTAATAGGGAAAGATTCTGCATTGAATATATTATTTTACTCGTTATCATTCAAAGTCATGATACTTCCTCTAGAACTTCAGAGCTAATGGAAGAAACATCACTCACAGTAACATTAGCTGAAGGAAACTTGTCAGCCAGAAATCTTGTGCTTACTCCCACAGAACAACCAACATCTAAAATATCTCTGATTGTAGAACTTCCTGAATATTGTAGATGATGTTGCTCAATCGCTTGAAGCCAATTTCCACGTACTATTTTATTTGCTTCATCTAATGAGGGAGCATCAGGTATCGCCCGTCTTACCATTGACATGGTTGCAGCTTCTGCCTCAGCTGCTGCCTGCCATCAGACCACGTACCCAATTAAAAATAAAAAAATATATATTAAAAAAAAGGAAAAATCCTGTCTTTCGTTTTAGTTCTTTCAGCTTTCTTCTGATACTGTCTATTAAAAAATACTTTATCATGTTAATAACCATTTTTGAAAAGGGAAATATTTTTTCCTTTGTGGTAAAATACTTTATACCCCATGCATGTGATGCATACACCCATTTTCCCATTTCTTGAATTAGATAATATTTTAGGTCATCTTTGGCACAATTCTAATGCCAATATTGTGTGTGTGTGTGTGTGTGCGCGCATTACAAAGCAGGGTGTAAATATTGGCTATCAAAAACAACCATGTAGTTCGCCATCAGCAAGCTAAAGCTTGGCCAGAAAACTTCTAAAAGGACGAAAGCCAGACTTTTGTTAATGTACGAGGAATAGATTTCATCCCACAAAACCATTGAGGGAAAAAAATAACAACTAAATAATCAAAGAAATACCATATGCTTTATTTATTTTTTTAAAAAAGGGGGGCCTTTAAATTTACAATAAGAGCATTAACTAAGAGTTCTCAACAATGTGATGAACTGAAAAGTTCTTTCAATCATAGGAAACAATGTCAAGGAATCGTAGAAAGGGCACAAATTCAAATTGATAAATTATTAAAATCATAGTCTTTGGAAAGTGCCCACTTGTGAGAAACATGTGGGCATTGCAACTTTATGGTCCAACACTACAATTTCATACTTCTCTTGCTTTGTAAAATTAAGGGCCTGTTTGGATTGATGGAATCTAAAAAGTAGATTTGGAAAGGAAAACATCTCATCGGAGGAAATCCTTTGAAAAGAATCCTATATAACCTGTCTCCTTTAGCATTCATGATTTTTATGGAAATGTAAACAGGTCAATGGTAAAAAAGAGAGAGAGAAATAGGTCAATGGTAAAAAAGTGAGCTCTCTCTCTCTCTCTCTCTCTCTCTCTCTCTCTCTCTCTCTCTCTCTCTCTCTCTCTATGTTTTTGTAAATGTTGGAAAACATCGCATCTGAAGAAAATTTCTTTTCCATGCTAGAAAGAGGATTTCACCATCCCAAACTGGCCCTAAATGTGTATCCCTAGATTATATATGAAAGGCAACGAGTGGGCTAGGCTGGCCCTGCCCAGCACATCCAGCCTACCTTGAGCCGGGTTTGGCCTGAAGTTAAAGGCCATATAAGGATGGACCTGGTCTTAAACCTGACTAAAGGCTGGACACGTCAGCCTGGTCCAGCCCAGCTTATTTGACACTGGCTGGCTGAGTATTTCAATGGTGTGACAGGCCTGGTCGGAGCCCAATTCCTTGGCTCACAGGCTATCCTCAGCCTGGGGTTGGGTCGTTATCTCATGAATTGGACCTAGACATGCTCTAGCCCAAGCCAGTTTCAACTCTTCATGTGTAATTATGCATGCATAAGCTTAAAATCCGCAAAGAAAGAACAAAAGGAGAATTTCATATTTTGACAAAAGACGGTAGAAATACTTCCTCAGATAGACTACAATAAAAGATTACAAAAAATAATTCAGTGAATGAATGAAAGATTACCAGCCATGAAAGGTTGCCTTCATCATATGCATGGAATGGATTCAGATAATCTGTTAAAAAGCAGTTACCCCATCATTACTAACTTTGAAAAAAGAAAAGAAAAGATTTTTTTTTTTTTAATTATTATTAAAAAAAACAACAACAACAACAACAAAGGAATTCCTAACCAGTCTATAAAATGCCTAATATTTGGAGATTGTAGAATAGCATAATATTTCTTTCTAGAATGATTTGGAAATCTTCAGATGTTGAAAATGATTAGGGCCATGTTTGGAAACCATGGATGTCATGCCATACTGCATAAAAGGAAAAGGGTTTTCCTTTGATGTGACGATTTTTGTTGTTTGGATAGCACAAAACAGGATGGATTGGAGGGTTTTCCTTTGATGTGACAATTTTTATTGTTCGGATAGCACAGAACATGATTGATTGGACTCCACCAAAAACTCAGAATGTTTTTCCATAACTTAGATTCTTGACACTAGAAACAGGGTGAGTATTGTAAGAAGAAAATGAGATTTCCACATACTACACAAACAAGATCTCAAAACTGGAATCCATGTTTCAATAGTTCTTGTGGAAATCATCATTGGATAATTATTATTTTTTCTTTTCATTTTCCTTAGATTCCACATATCTAAACACGCCCAAAGTTCGAATTAGAAAATTATAATAAGACCTCAAAACATAAAAGAAAAGAATTTCAAACTTACTCTTTTCTTTTGATTGATACAGTGGAAAGCCATTTAATGAAAATCTTTAGAATATAGCTTATGAGTAAAGACTTGGAATTCTAATAATAAATCAAGCTCAATAGGTCATGGTGTTAGAATTTACAAAAACCTACTGACAATCAGGATCAATTAGATGTTTTCTCATTTTCACATCTATGCATTGACCATGATTGCCCGTAAACCGTCCAAATCAGGTAAACATATTTTCATATACAAAGAATAGTTTCATAAACAAGTAAATCGCTTCAATGGATCTGCTAAACAAATAAAAGTTCAAATTATCCAAAGCTCAACCTGAGGACCTGAGGAATCGAAAAGTTCGAAACTTTGAATGAAAAACCCTTTTCTGCGCAGTAAAAAATCTATGAAATACTCGTAGTTGTGTAGAAATGTGAGCCCAATTAAGATCAGCGATTGTCGGATTTCTGAATTGATTATCCAAAACTGGTGGGTCCTACACAAAGATGCTGGTTAGGTTCGTCGAATCAGTGTGACTTTTGGGATATCCTCCACCCATAGTGGAATCCACAATTTGGGTGTTTGGATAATTGGACCAGCCATTCCATAGTCACCATCAGGATGGTTTTTAGGATCCTCCAATCAGTGTGACTTTTGGGCCACAGTGGGACCCACAATCAGGGCATCCGATCGGATGATCTTCATCGACCATTTAATCATCACAAAGATGATGGTTAGGATCATAAAATAAATGCGACTTTCAGGATATGCTCCACCTACAGTGGAATCCACAATTTGGGTATTTCGATCATTGGATGATCCTATCCGGCCATTCGATCATCACCATCAGAACGGTTATTAGGATTCTCCGACCAGCATGATTTTCGGGAAACGGTGGGACCCACAATCAGGCCATTTGGATTTTCTTACATGCATGCCATGTGGTGGATAAGCAATCAACAATTTACAAACAGTGGGACCTGGGACTAACATGGATGGGCCATTACACTGGTCAGATCATCGTAACAGCGGCGATTTTCGACCGTTGAATGGCGACCATAGGTTGATCTTTTTCCAACCGTTCAATTGTAATAGGATCATCCAACTGGTGTGATTTATGAGCTGATCACAATCCGGAGTGGGGCCCAACAGATAAACGGTCCGGATCTCACGCACGTTCACCAAATGCCCGGACATTGAGTGAGTATTGCTGACAACTTACAGTCGGGGTATACAATGGCGGGATTTTCAACGCATTCCAATTCCTTGTAAACTTCAGATTCCAAAATCTCTTTCGTCATATCTCGCCATGGAATGTTCGTTTTCTCTGCCGTACTGTTCTAAAAATAGAATATTATATAAAAAATGTAAAATTAAAATGAATAATGCCATTGGATTTTGAGGAAATTACATATAGGGGCAGAGACAACGGACGGACCTGATCAAAACCCGTCTGGCGCCGAGCTTCATGAAAGAGTAGAGAGGCTTGATGGAGATGAGAGCACCTACCAGACGAGAGAGCGGCGTCTCCCCTGTCCAACGAGGGCGCTCCAAGTGTCCTTCTTCGAACGACGCCACGTTGCCGCCTCCGCCAGTCGACACGTGTCCCGCCATCCTGACGAGGGGGTTTCGACGGTTGGTTGCTTTGGCGGAGGAGGAGAAGACTGGAGAGAGGAAAAGGGGAGTGGCGTCGTGGAGCTTGGAATAGGGCGGGAGTGCGTAATGCGCCATGGGCGTACGTGGAGAGGATGACGATCCGTGCTTGTTGAAATCCGATTCGGGTCGGGTTTGTTTTCGGAGGGAGTGGAGAGGGTCGGTCCTTATCGGCTTCAGCCCTTGATCTCCTTGCATTGATTTTAGCCTATGGCATATTGACACGTGGATGGTCCGAGATGAGATGACGGACGCGGATTTCCCGCCAAAGCCTTTCGCAGGACGTTACTAGGATCCTAAGTGGGGCCACCGTGATGTTTTTGTAAAATCCACACCGTCCATCCGCTTTTCCATTTCATTTTAGTGCATGAAATCAAATATCAGGTGGATTCAAAAGTCAAAGCATCCATAGAGAGGGAAAACTGGGGAAAGAGTTTACTAACGTTGAAATCTTCTAGGATATAACTTGATGTTTATATGCCATCCACACCGTCCATATATTTTGATGGCTAGTTTTAGGGTATGAATTCAAATCTTAAGCCGATCATACCATAGAAACAGTTGTGATTGAATTCCTATCATATAAAAAATAATAATAATAAATTCATAAAATTCACGGGGCCATCAGTTTGTTTATTTTTTATCCAACTGGTTGATAAGATCACACCAAACACCGGTGAATGAATAGACCACACAAAAATCAACTTGATAAAAAGACTTCTGTGGCCCGTGAGAAATTTGTAATAGGTAATTTTAACTGATTCTTTTATTATGCTCTACCTAGACTTGGATCCGCCTCATTGTTTAGATCGTATGTCAAAATTAAATTTTAAAATGGGTGGATAGGGTTGATATAAGGCACATGTTATGGGTAAAATTATACTGACCACGCAACAGAATAAGATACAAGATAGAAGACAGGAAGCTCAGAAAAAGAGACGGGGTAAGAGATCGTTCGAGACTCCTAAGCATGACCTCCACAACTACCTCAGACATCAACCATAGGAGCTGAGGTGAGGTCACTTTATTGTGACCAACTAACAACTATAAGTATCGACCTGGCCTTGAAGACACAGGCCTCAATTACTATCAACAATTTAGCTCATAATGTAAGACCTTTTCATGGAAGATGGCCTCAACAGTGTGCCACGGTCTCCTCGGAACTCGACTATTAGGAGACCTACCCCATATACATGGAAGATTAATTTCTCAAGAATCATGCCGAAGATAATGCCTAAAATTTTGGTAATGATCCCTTGTATGATAAGCAGCTGCATGGTAGATTTATTGTCATATACACAACTAACATCAAAAGACTATAAATATGAACCCTATAGGTGGTAAATAATATGCATGACAACTTTAGTTCTACTAGATCCATTATGTATGTTCTAACTTTAGTATGGGAGTCCCCAGCAGCAGCCATGGTCCCCATTGTAGTTTGATTTTGCGGGTACCAGACAGTTTAGAATGGACGATCAAGTTTCTGCATCAACAATACATATATATCAGTGGACCCTATGGTCAAGGATCCCACCCACCAGGGAATCTACCCAAACCTAGCAGATCCACTGAAGTCAGTGCGTCCCTATCTGTGGAGTTCCCTGTGATGTATATCCCTTACATCCGCACTATCCATTCATTTTGGGACATCATTTTAAGTTATGATCCAAAAATAAAGCTCATACAACTCTTAGTGGACCATACCATGTGGGCCCATGTAAACTTACATAGGAATATTTCTACGCCCCGGATCACATAATCCACTTCCTTTGCCTGTCAGCATACGAAGTTCCCGTGGTCTAGGACGACATGGATTAGCTACTGACAGGTTGAGCAGCGAGTACTCAAGTGTTGTGACCAAGTTATTTGAGCCCTACTATAATGTATGTATTGTATCCACACGTCCATCTATTTGAAGAGAATATTTTAAGGCTTTAGCCAAAAAAACAAGTCAGATCCAAAGCCCGAGTAGACCCCACCACAGAAAACGGTGGGGATTGAATACCTACCATTAGAAACTTCTAAAGGTCACGGGAATTTTCAATCAAGCTGATATTTGTGTTTTCCCTTGGTTCATGTCTGTATTTTCCCTTAGTTCACGCAAATTTTGGGCTAGAATATGACTCATGCACCATGGGCCCTGCCTAAAATATAAATAAGTCCAGATCCTCTGTCTCCTGGAAAAGAAATTTCCCATTTTTTGCATTTTCACTGGGTTGACTCCAATGAAAATGCAGGGAAGGAAAAATCCCTGTTTCCCACCAACAGATGATCCTGTTTCAATATAAACTCATTTATTAATCGGATTAGGCTTGGGCTGACTCAGGCTTAAGCCATGTAATTCGGGACCAAGCCCAGTAACTTAGGTCACAGGTAGGGTTGTCAGTGGGCCAAGCCTGAGGTTGGCCTTGGCCCGGATTTTGAGCTGTTCGGGCTGGGCCTACTCAAAATTTGGATTTTATCAGGCCCAAGCTCAGCCCATTGACAGCCCTATAGATGAGGGTGGCAAAAATTACCTGACCCAGTACTAATCTGATTTGGACTTAATCTAGAAAGTTAGAGTCTGAGATGGCCCACTTCTAATATGGGTTTGGTTTTATTTATGTTGTGTAAATCCTAAATTTTAGATTTGCTTGGCCAGACCTGAGTCATGAACACAAGTTATGATATGGCACGTGTTACACAGCTACTTATGATAAGTGAATGTGAGCTTAGTAAATTAAATTATTAATAATTGTAAGCTTAATTATGATTGTTGCAATTATATTATAGTAAGGATTTTTATTCTATATTAATTAAGGGTTTAAATTATGTAGTTAATATTTTATATAAAATGATAATAATTTTATAATTTATTTATTTTGTATATAGGATTTGGAATGAAATACTCCGAGGGACCAATTGATTTATGATTTACCTTGGTAGATACAAGTAAATAGGTTATAATGACCTTTTGCTTCTGCTTGTCCCATATAAAAATTAGCAAGGACTCATCTCTAGAATTGGTCTAGAAAGAACCTTCACTGGTTTAAATTTGTGACCCCACTGTTATATATGTGACTTATCCATACCACCCATCTATTTTACCATGACATTTTAAGAAACGAGCTAAAAAGTTTGAATGATCTAAAGCTCAAGTGGACAACACCTCAGGAAACCTTGGTCCTAAAGATGTCTACTGTTGAAAGATATTTCCTCCCTAGGGCACAAGGTGACGATTATTTATCTTCCAACTTGTTTATAAGGTCGAACAGTCATGGATAAAGGGAAAATAAAAATATCACCTTATTCAAAACTTCTAGCACCAATGAGAATGGTAGGTGTTCAATTCTCACTGTTTCCAGTGGTGTAGTCCACTCGAGCTTTGGATTTACCTCATTTTTCAGCTTATACCCTAAAATGATCCAGCCGAATGGATGGACAGTGTAGATAAGACAAACATCATGGTGGGCCCCACAATTTTAAAATTTTCTTTAGGTTACGTAAAATAACAACATCACCTTGGAAAACCTACTAAATTACAAAAGTAAATAATTACTATCAGCAACTATATTTAAAATTAGAAAATCAAACGACCCCTGAATGAATTAGGTATGAGCCATAGACCTATCCTCTCTATGGCCTTAACTGAACTCAATCGAAATCCATTGCCACCACATAACTTGGCCATGCCCCTGCCATTTCTAGTATCCAAATCTCAGTGGAGCCCATACTCCAGCCTTTCCCACCGTTTTAACAGGTGGGGCACTACATGTGGGGGACCGTTCTAATTTTCATTCCATTACAGCAGGGTGTGTTTGGATTAGTGATTCTAATGGTAATGTGTTGTAAAGTGCGGTTGAAAAGTTATGATTATCATTAGCTATATACACTTGGATGTGATTTTGTTAATATGTGATATATCCACACCCTCCATTCATATTTCAAAATCATTTTAGGCCGCGTGCCCAAAAATGAGCTTGATCCAACACCTCCATGACCTCGAGAAGTTTTCAATGGGAGGCATTTAATCCCCATGTGGTCCGTGTCAGCTCTGGTGTGGTCCATGTCTTCTTTAGACCAACCTCTCTTTTATCCATTTCATTAAATGATCATGCAAAAGGAAAGGGTGTGGATAGAGCACATACATGATAATGGAGCCCACAAAAGCATGCCACCTCAACACACTTCTGTCATCCGTATGCTAAAGTGAGTTTAAAGGATTTGGCGGCCATCAATATATGAAAAAAAAAAAAAGAAAGAGAATAATGATGTGAGTTTTACACTATATGACTTCGATAATGCAATCTCCAGATATGCAGGAACGGCTGGTACTTTTCTATTAGTACATTTATTGTGCTACTAGAGTTGGAAAATCATCCACCATCATTTATTGTGCCATCTGTTTGACCAGCCTGCCTAAATAAGGACGCCGGTTGATTAGCTATGAACCCAATGGTAGTGACGTCACCACATTCTTTCGGCCCCACCACGATGTATGTGTTGTATCTACACTATCCATCCATTTGAAGAAATCATTTCATGATATGAACCAAAGAATGAGGTAATGAGGATTTTCTCCTTATTGCTAGATTCGATGAAATCGAACCAGTTTCGATATCATTGATAATTGTCGGATTTTTCACCGCTGGTCGCTGGACAGTTTTTTGTCCTGTTTCAATATCATCGAAGGACTTTAGATGATATCGAAGGCTGTTATTGAGAGACCTTTGATGACATCGATAATTATAGGAATTTTTCATCCCTGGTCGCTGGACAGTTTTGGTCCTGTTTCGATATCATCGAAGGACCTTAGATGATTTCGAAGGCTTTCATCGAGAGACCTTCGATATCATCGAAGAGTTACGCAGATGCAATTGCGGAAATGCAGATTCTACGAAAATTGTTTCCTATTTTGATTATACCTCTTTCTATTCTTATATAAATGGGTGTATGCGGGATTAGGGTGTATTCCAAGGTATTCTAAGGTTTCCTAAAGGTTTTCTAGGAGGGCTTAGGGCTATCATAGGTGTGAGAGAGAGAGAGAAAGAGAGAGAGGAAGCTTGTGGAAGGGAGGCTATGCTCGTAGAGGTGATCTACCATATCTCAGCGCTTTCACGTCCTCGTAATCGATGAGATCTCATATTTTCTTTGTTTATCTTATTATTTATCTACTCCTACGTGAGTGAAGAAGGTTGTAACGTTCTACTTTATAGTGGATTATTGATCTAGACGAGGTCCCGTGGTTTTTACCTCTTTGAGGGTTTTCCACGTAAAAATCTCTTGCGTTGTGTGGTTTATGCTTTGATTTATTTCATTGCATTATTATTCCATAATTCTGGTTTGTTTCGGGAGGCTAGATCCTAAGGTTTTGTGCAAGGTCTCCAACAAAGTGGTATCAGTGCTAAGTTCATTCAACGGAGTGGGGTCAGTTTTTGAATTATGGAAGATGGCTCATCAAGGATAATCAGCCACAATGGTTCTAATTGGACCATATGGAAGGCTAAAATGGAGGACTTGCTTTATTGCAAGGACCTATATTCTCCAATTTTAGGCATATCAGCAAAATCTAATGATATGTCTGATGATGATTGGAAGAAGATGGACCGGAAGGCAGTGGGGTTTATTAGACGATGACTGGATGATTCTGTGTTCTACCATGTGTCTATGGAGACCTCAGCCGCTAGCCTATGGCTGAAATTGGAAGGGCTGTATAAGAGGAAGACAACCGGTAATAAAATCTTCCTGATAAGACGACTTGTGAATTTCAAGTTCAAAGATGGTAGTTCTGTGGTCGAGCATATGAATGAGGTAAGCAATATAGTGAACCAGCTCTTCGGTATGAAGATGGTCCTGGATGATGAATTGCAGACTTTGCTATTGCTTAGTTCATTGCCTGACAGTTGGGAGACATTAGTAGTGTCTCTAAGTAACTCCGCGCCAGACGAAAAGATATCCATAGAACAGGTAACCGGTTGTCTCTTCAATGAGGAGACAATGAAGAAGTCTCAGGGGTCTACTCAGAAAGATGCCCTTGTGACACAGGAATGGGGGAGATGAAAGAACAAGAAGGGCGGAAAGGCTCGAGATAAATCAAGAGGCAAGTCGAGTATAAGGAAGGATGTTGAATGCTGGAATTGTGGCAAGAAGGGCTACTACAAGCATGAATGTCGTGGTAAGAAGAACTACAAGAAAGGAAAAGGTAAGGAGAAGGAAGATGAATCAAATTTCACTGTGGTCGCTTCAGATGGCGACGTTGTAGTTATTCTTTCAGCAGATCACGATATATGTCTCACGGCTACGAGTCAAGACACCGACTGGGTGATAGACTCGGGAGCCTTGTTTCATGCGACTCCAAACAGGGACTTCTTCACAAGTTACAAGTCAGGTGACTATGAGACCGTGAAGATGGAAAATTCTGGCATATCGAAGATCGCAGGGGTTGGTGATATTTGTGTGAAGACCGATGTGAGTTGCACATTAGTTCTTAGGGATGTGGGGCACATTCCAGACCTTCGCCTCAACTTGATGTCGACGGGAAGGTTGGATGATGATGGCTATGAAAGTCGGTTTGCTGGTTGGCGATGAAAGTTCATCAAGGGTTTGTTGATCATAGTCAAAGGAAAGAAGTATTACACCCTTTACAAGGCAAGTGTCAGTGTATGCAAGGGTAGGTTGAACGCAGCGGAAGATTCAGCTATTGACATGTGGCACAGGCGTCTAGGCCACATGAGTGAAAAAGAGCTTCAAGTACTAGCAAAGAAGCGGCTCCTTCCAGACGTGACAGGTACACCTCTCAAAACCTGTCTTGATTGTTTATCAGGGAAACATCATAGAATTTCATTCGTTAAATCTGGTTCTCATGTTAATAAAGTGCATGCATTAGATTTAGTTTATTCTGATGTTTGTGGTCCTATGAGGACAAAAACCTTGGGTGGGGCATTGTATTTTGTCACTTTTATAGATGATGCATCTAGGAGGATTTGGGTTTATACTTTGAAATCCAAGGACGAGGTCTTTGGTGTGTTTAAATTGTTTCATGCTATGGTCGAGAGAGAGACAGGTAGATCATTAAAGTGCATCTGCACTGACAATGGTGGTGAATACATTGGTAACTTTCATGAGTACTACAAGTCCCTGGATATACGACATGAACAGATGGTTCCTAAGACCCTTCAGCATAATGGTGTGGCTGAGCGAATGAATCGCACCATTGTAGAGAGAATCAAATGCATGTTATTCCATACGAAATTGCCCAAGACATTCTGGGGAGAAGCAATGCATACAGCGGTGTATTTGATAAACAGGTCTCCATCAGCCCCGTTGAATGGAGAAGTACTTGAGAAGGTGTGGACTAGACAGGATCCATCGTACAGTCATCTTAGGGTGTTTAGATGCAAGGCATCCGTTCACGTACCAAAGAACGAGAGGTTCAAGCTCGATATGAAGATCAAACAGTGTGTGTTTTTGGGGTACGGTAATAAAAAATTCGGTTACAGATTGTGGGATCCGACCGAGAGGAAGCTCGTTAAGAGTAGAGATGTGGTTTTCTTTGAAGATCAGTGTATAGAAGACATTGGTAAGCCAGAAAAGAACCAACCTAGTTCAAGTGAGCTAGAAGACATGGATCCGGTTATTCCTCCCATGGTGCTTGATGATAGGGGAGTACAGTAAGGTGAAGAGAACGAGGGAGTTCCTAAAGAAGATGGACCAGGGGAGTAGCCCCCACTTGATCCACCTGTTGAGCCATAGGTGAGGAGGTTATCTAGGAACAGACAGCCATCCAAGAGGTACTCGCTGTCACGCCCCAAACCTGAAAATCGGATTCACAGGAATTCCAATCACCGAATCCAGTGCCGACAGCCTCCGTAGTACCCCATTCTCGGCTCCTAGCGTCCATACGCCAGATTCCGATCCTGGGATCCTACAAAGAGAATTTTTTTTTTGTACGTTTAACTCATAATAAGCATAACCACAAGATCACCCAATTCACAAAGACAACATCAACAACACATATCCACTAATATAATCATTTGAGTACAATACTGAAAGGAAAATACATAAATCGAAAATCAAGCTTCAGAAGACCGTTGCACGTTCCAAGCTCAACAATGCTACAACCTAACATCTCCTGCACGCATCTATTGTGCATAAGCTTATAGAAAGCTTAGAGGGTGGTGTAAGTGTGTGCACAAGATAAGTGCCAAGTATTCAATACAATGCCATCATCATACAGTACCGGAAATACTGGTAATCCATAAATCGTACAATATCGGACAAGATCATGAATTATCAGAGTAAGCAGAAATACTGACAAGATCATAAATCATATGATAATAAAGTAAGCGAAAATACGGACAAGTCCATGAGTCAATCAATATTAGAATACGCAATATAGGACAGCTATGCAAATGAGGAGTCATAAAGAGCCAAATATCAGATGTCGAGGATGCGATGCAATATGTAATTCCTGATGAGTTCACGAATAGCGTCAGTCAAATCTAGACTATATAAATGCAGAAACACAGTAATCCAAAATTTCATATGCCATGGATATGATGCAATATGCAGTGCGAATGGAATGACCATACTGGAGTGTGAAGTCAGGATGATAGTACGTAGTATCGCAGGCTACGGGGTCTATCACAAAGGACTTCTATCCAAACCAGTCCCATACCTAAATTTAGATAGTCAGACCCAATGTGGTAAACTCCTGATCTCAGGTTAGTCGCGCGCCCCAACCGAAATCTTTGCCATTGCGAAGGCACACGTACAAATAGTTGCGCACCACCAACCCGAGTGGATAGTGAATGAATAAATGCATGAATGAGTATGCAACTCCTGCTCACTAAATTCACATATCAGTACAGTTCATCTCTGGGATCATCACCGGGGTTTAGAACACTCCAAATGGCACTGCCGCTCTCCCAGCCACACAGTCCAAGTGAGTGTAAGAAACCTCACTATCCGCCTGGCCAATAGTCTGCCAATACCTATCCGGCACGTCGATAGCAGACCCATTCACGAGCTGGTCAAACTCAGCCTAGTATTGCCCCCTACCCTTGGGCGGGTAAGGCCACACCCCCTCCCAACCGACCACGACACAGTGGGAAACGCGGCATCCTGGTATTCGGCACTCGAGTGCTCATGCATCCACTCGGTCTCGACGTTGGGGCGTCTCCTGGCCCGGAGGTTTAGGAATTTTCACCCAGGGACATCTATGGCGCCCGTATGCTAGAACAAATTTTCGGTGTCCCGTCTGACCATCCACGATATGCCTGTGGAGGCTACGGCCCTTATGTCGCTAGGGCGTACAGTAATCATAATGCAAGATGCATGAGTCATACAATCCAGTCATACATCAATCCTGCGCATATCATGCGCTCATGTGAGATAACCTCCGCCTATCAGGGAGTCTCATAACAACATGCTCAATGACATATGCAATGATCAACCACATCTCATAACAAACATGCAGATGATGCGTATGACCATGTATCATGATGCTATGCTGTCACATACTCATAATCGGTATCAATAACCGGCATCGACAATCGACCTCGACAATGTGGACATTTAACCAACATTGCCCCCCGAGGAATGACCCTCATAGATCCTAACATATAGTGGACCCATGACCTCACACAAGGGCCCAAATATACAACAACATGGGCCTCACTCAAGAGCTTAATACACATCACGATGGGCCTTTCACATGGGCCTAACATACATCACAATGGGCTCCGTCGCCTAACCCTTAAATGCATCATAATGGGCCTCACCACATAGGCATCATATACATCACATTGGGCCTTAATCACAGGCTGAATACACATCACAATAGGCCTTAAATATGGGCCGCATATACATCACATGGGGCCTCAAACACGGGTCCAATGCACATCACAATGGGCCTCAATACGAGCCGCATATACATTACATGGGGCCTCAAACATGGGTCAAATGCACATCACAATGGGCCTCAAATACGGGCCGCATATACATCACAATGGGCTTTGTCAATCGGCCTCGACAATTAGAATCAGCCTCGACAATCGGAATTTGTATCGATAATTGGAATGGCAATCAGTCATGATAATCGGCCTCGATCACTAATCGGCAATCGGCCAGGACAATCGGAATCGGCAATCGGCCATGACAATAGGAATCGATCAATAATCGACTCGATACTCGAAATCGGCAATCAGTCATGATAATCGGCCTTGATTGCTAATCGGCAATCGACCACGACAATCGGAATCGACAATCAATCATGATAATCAGCCTTGATACTCGGAATCGGCAATCGGTCAATCGAAATCAATCAATAATCGACCTCGATACTTGAAATCGACAATCGGTCATGATAATCGACCTTGATTGCTAATCGGCAATCGGCCACGACAATCAGAATCGATAATCAATCATGATAATCAGCCTCGCTACTCGGAATCGGCAATCGGTCATGACAATCGGAATCGATCAATAATCGACCTCGATACTCGAAATCGGCAATCGGTCATGATAATCGGCCTCGATCGCTAATCGGCAATCGGCCAGGACAATCGGAATTGGCAATCAATCATGATAATCAGCCTCGATACTCAGGATCGGCAATCGGTCATGATAATCTGCCTTGATCGATAATCGATCAATCGACCACGACAATCAGAATAGACAATCGGCCACGACAATCAGAATCAGAATCGATAATCGGCCTTGATGAGAATGGGTCGAACAATGCCTAAGGGAAGGTCACAACGTGGACATTAAACCATCATTATCCATCAATGTGGCCATTTAACCAACATTGCTCCCAAGGAGTGGTCCACATCGGGGATTCATACACACCGTATCGGCCACACATACATCACGTTGGGCCCCATTCATGGGCCTCTCATATATCGCGTTGGGCTTCATACAAGGGCTTCAAACGAATCATAATAGGCCACGCCCATGGGCCTTGTATACATCACAATGGACTTCGCCCATGGGCCTCGAATACATCACAATGGGTCTCGCCCATGGGCCTCATCACTGGGCCTCATATGTCAAGTGGGCCACATCACATGGACCGCATTAATGGGCCTCATACACATCAAGTGAGTTGCATCAATGGGCCGCACTAATATATCAAGGTGGGCCATAAAAATAAAAAAACATCATATTGGGCCTCGACAAAGGCCACAGATACATTACAAGTGGGCCCTGCTCAGGGGCCCTCAAACACATCACATGGGCCATATAAGTATCAAGTGGGCCGCATTATATGGGCCTCATATACAACACGTCGGGCCTCATGGATGGGCACAAATACATCGAGGCGGGCCTCATGGATGGGCCATAAATACATCAAGGCGGGCCTCATAGATGGCCACAAATACATCTCATTGACAGGGCCGTGAAGGTGCATGCAATACACTCACATGTACGGCTAAGTTCCTGTGCAGGCATGCATTCAAATAGTGTTACCAGGGAGTGCTTACTCGACCTCAAGCCTCGCACGTGCCTTCCTACCATAGTTTAGGTCATGCGCGGATCAGGTGTCCATCCCATATACGTCACATATGCATTCAACATAACCCATCACTCATGCATGTATTACTTGCATCCATGCATGTATAACACATAACCCATCACTCATGCATGTATTACTTGCATCCATGCATGTATAACACATAATGTGGTGTCATGCACCTTATCATACACTCATCACACATGTATGCATGCATACAATTGTTACATGTACTAACTAGTCATGCATCTCACGTGTACATACACACATGTCATGCATTCAAGTCATTCAACGTGCCACGCATGTATGCAATCTGTCACCCACAAATGGCGTGGACCCACATCACTACTAAATGGTGCTCTATGGACCCACGATGTTGCATGTACCTCATCCAAGTGGACGGTATAGATACGGTACATACATTATGGCTGGTCCACGTGTTCAAATGGATGGCTGGTATAAATCACATACCTCTGATCAGACCCACATGACTGGCTGATGTTAAACAACAGCACTAGCTGCGTGGGACCCACCGTCCCTGGTTTGGATGGTATGGATGAAGTCAAGGTGGGTCCCACCACCTGCCGAAACAGATGAACTGCTTAGATCACAGCTCAAGGTGGCTATCCACCATCCAGCCCTGCTGGACGGTGCAGATAAAACCCATGCATCAGGTGGATTTCCACCAGATGGACTGTGAATGAAACACTTACGTCCAAGGGGCCCCACCGTCCAGATGAATGGACGGTGGATAATACACATATGCTAAATGGGCCCCACCGTCCAAATGAATGGATGGTGGACAGTACATCCATGTCAGTGGGTCCCACCATCATTGATGGACGGTTTAGGTGGAACCATCCACACGTGGCCCTACAGAATTTGCTGACGTCAAACCTCAGCGAGGTGGGCTCCACTTCTGACTGAAATGTAGCATATGGTAGGCTTCTACATCCATGAAAATGAAATGGACATTGGATGAACACATTCACATGTGGGTCCTACAGCTGCTGGCCTAATCAATGGATGGTTTAGATATAACACACGCCCTGTGATGGGGCCACAAAACTTGCTGACGTTGATGGAGTGGGGTCCACACGTCCCTTTTCCTGAAAATGGACCGATGGTGTGGATCTTCACATCATCAAGGTGGGTCCACACATGTGGCCCACTAGATAATATATATATATATATATATATATATATATATATATATATATATATATATATATAGTACGAAAATATCTAGTATCAAGTAGAAAGGTGGAGTGACTCCACTCCATGGACGGTGGAGATAAAACCCATAAATCACGGTGGGGTCCACATAGGTGGCCCACACAGTTTGGGTCCACTGACATTTGTATTTTCCTTTCATCCATGGCTGGCCCGAAGATGGGCAGCAAGGTGGACCCAAATGTGGATAGCGGTTTGGACTGCTTAAATGGACGGCATGGATCATCATACCACATCAATGGTGGGCCATCAAACTAAGGAAAGAGAGAGAGAGGGAAAGAGAGAGAGCTCGGTAAGAAGGGGAGGGACCCCGCCACTATGGGTCTTCCCGAAACACAAAGCATACATCAAGATGGGTCCCACCATATGTGGGCCCTCAAATAAAAATTGACGGTTAGATCACCCACCTTTGATCTTCCATTCCTTCTTTCGCCAATGCATGTTAGAGCTCCAAAGGTACAATTTCAACTGTTGGGATCAATTTTGGAGGGTGGGATTGGGTGGTAGGAAGGTGGGCCACACTAGCTCTTCTCATGGTGAGCCATGGACGTTGGGTGCTTCTCTTGGAGTTGGAGAGATAGAAATGAGATAGAGAAAAATCATGAATGAAAAGGGATGGATAGATGGTTGTTGTAAGGGAGGGGATGGGAAGGCATGGTTTGGTTTGAATTTTTGTAAAAGAGAGATGGGTAAGGGAAAGAGAAAGTTGACTTATGGAAAAAGAGTGATGGGTGCTTGTACTTAGGGTATGGGTTGTACTTGACTTGGGTGGTTGATTGATTGATGGGACACATTGTAGAGATTCCCTCAAAATTGCAACGCGCGGCGTTTCTCTCGAAATGAATGTGGGCCCACATCTTCTAGCCTGGGTATCGGTTTGGTGCGCGAGTCGGGGCGTTAGAACTGCGGCGACGACGTGATCGCTAGGGTACAAGTTTCGAGTTGAGTCGACTCTGATATGCAAAACTCGGCTTAGGATCACGCGCAAACATCAGATACAGGTCAAGGGTCGTCGGAATTCGACCGAGAGGACCGCGGAAGCCTACGGAATGGTACGAGCTAGGATACGAGTTTCACACTCGCCGCATAAGTACATTATGCTCACTGATGGGGGAGAGCCATAAAATTATTCTGAGGCCCTAGCCGATGAGCATAAGTGGGAGTGGTTGAAAGCTATGCAAGAGGAGATGAAATCCTTGCATAAAAATCATACCTATGACATGGTGAAACTGCCTAAGGGCAAGAAAGCTCTGAGCAACAACTGGGTGTTCAGAAAAAAGGTTGAGCAGAAGAATTCACAGATAAGGTTCAAGGCCAGACTTGTGTTGAAAAGGATTGGTTAGAGGAAAGGCATAAACTTCAAGGAGAGGGGCCCTTACTTTTGCTCGGGCGGTGGACTCTCAGGAGTTTCAACACCCGTTCAAGGGTTCGAGTACCCATAGGTGGTGAAATTCCACTAGCGTGAGTGTATGGGTTGTGTGTCCATGTGTTTAAAATAAATAAATAAATAAATAAATAAATAAATAAATAAATAAAAATAGACTTTGAGGAGATATTCTCACCAGTGGTGAAGATAACATCCATATGAGTGTTGCTTGGGGTGGCGGTTAGCATGGATTTGGAGATAGAGCAGTTAAATGTTAAAACTGCCTTTCTCCATGGTGACCTGGAAGAAGAGATCTACATGCACCAACCAGAGGGGTTCGAAGTCAAGGGCAAGGAGCATATGGTGTGTAGGCTAAGGAAGAGCTTGTATGGGCTGAAACAAGCTCCACGGCAATGGTACAAGAAGTTTGACTCGTTCATGTTACAGCATGGGTATGATAGAACGAAGTTGGACCACTGTGTGTTCACATGCAAGCTCTCAGATGGTGATTTCTTAGTTCTGCTGTTATACGTTGATGACATGCTTATAATGAAAAAAGACATAAAAAAGATCGACAGGCTGAAACAGGAGTTGGGCAAGTCATTTGCGATGAAAGACTTGGGCCGGGCTAAATAGATCCTAGGAATGGAGATAACCCATGACAGAAGTAGAAGGAAGCTTTGGATGTCACAAGAGCGGTATATTGAGAAGTCCTAGAGCGGTTCAATATGAATGCAGCGAAGCCAGTTAGTACTCCACTGGATGATCACTTCAGATTGAGCGACAGACAATGTCCCAAGACGAATGCAGAGGTAGATGAGATGCAGAAGATACCCTATGCGTCAGCAGTAGGAAGTTTGATGTATACTATGGTGTGTATGCGCCCAGATATAGCATATGCAGTTGGTGTTGTCAGCCGGTATCTTGCCAATCTTAGCAAAGAACATTGGGCAGCAGTGAAGTGGATACTGCGATATCTAAGAGGCTCATCCAGGTTGAGCCTATGCTATGGTGATGGAAAATCTGCGTTAGAGGGTTACACAGATGCAGATATGGAAGGTGACATAGACTCCAGAAAGTCTACATCGGGGTTCATGTTCATGTTTGCAGGGGAAGCAGTTTCTTGGCAGAGCAAGCTAAAGAAGGTCGTAGCATTGTCGACGACAGAGGCCGAGTACATTGCAGTCACAGAGGCATGTAAAGAGATGCTTTGGATGAAGAGGTTCCTATAGGAACTTAGCTTGGAGCAGGAGTAGCACGTGGTCTATTGCAATAGTCAAAGTGCTATACATTTGAACAAGAATCCAAGTCAGCACTCCAAGTCGAAACACATCGAGATTCGGTATCACTGGATTAGGGATACTTTGGAACATAATGTGTTACAACTTGAGAAGGTCCACATGGATGATAATGGGTCAGATATGATGACCAATGCTTTGCTCAAGGGCAAGTTTGAGGTTTGTAGAAACCAGACTGACTTGAAAAAGGTGAATCCCTCCTGAGTCGAAAAGGGAGAGTTTTGATGGGAATTTTCTCCTCTTTGCTGGATTCGATGAAATCGAACCAGTTTCGATATCATCAATAATTGTCAGATTTTTCACCGCTGGTCGTTGGACAGTTTTTTGTCCTGTTTCGATATCATCAAAGAACTTTAGATGATATCGAAGGCTGTCATTGAGAGACCTTCGATGACATCGATAATTGTAGGAATTTTTCACCCCTGGTCACTAGACAGTTTTGGTCCTGTTTCGATATCATCGAAGGACCTTAGATGATATTGAAGGCTGTCATCGAGAGACCTTTGATATCATCAAAGAGTTACGCAGATGTGATTGCGAAAATGCAGATTCTGCGAAAATTGTTTCTTATTTTGATTCTACCTCTTTCTATTCTTATATAAAGGGGTGTATGGGGGATTAGGGTGTATTCCAAGGTATTCTAAGGTTTCCTAAAGGTTTTCTAGAAGGGCTTAGGGCTATCAAAGGTGTGGGAGAGAGAGAAAGAGAAAGAGAGAGAGGAAGCTTGTGGAAGGGAGGCTATGCTCATAGAGGTGATCTACGATATCTCAGTGCTTCCACGTCCTCGTAATCGGTGAGATCTTTCCGTTTTCTTTGTTTCTCTTATTGTTTATCCACTCCTGCGTGAGTGAAGAAGGTTGTAACGTTCTACTTCATAGTGGATTGTTGATCTGGACGAGGTCCCAAGTTTTTACCTCTTTGAGGGTTTTCCACGTAAAAATCTCTTGTGTTATGTGGTTTATGCTTTGATTTATTTCATCGCATTATTATTCCATAATTCTGGTTTATTTCGGGAAGCTAGATCCTAAGGTTTTGTGCAAGGCCCCCAACACGAGGCATATCCAAAGTTCAAATAGACCCCACCATAAAAAACAATGAGAACAAAGATGCCCACCCTTGAAACTTTTCTAAGGCCCACCGTGATGTTTATTTGAGATCCAACTTGTTTATAAGTTAACATGGACATGAAATAAGGAAAAACACAAATATCATCTTGATAAAAAACTTACCTGGCACAAAAAAGTTTTTAATGGTAGGCGTTCAATCCCCATTATTTTGTTTTTTTGTGTAGGATCCACTTGAGCTTTAGATCTGCCTCATTCTTCCACTCATGTCCTGAAATCATCTCTCCAAATGTATGAACGGTTACAATACATATATCATGGTGGGGCTCACCGAACATGTTGACATTACTCCAATAGCATGACTCTAATGAGTTAAGGAGCTAATCGTGTCCGCCTAATAATGGGAGTAAGTGGATTGGCTAGTGTGCCACACATAACTGCCCTGGCTAGTGTGTTGACATCACCAAGTTCCATGGGTTCCATCATAAGGTATGTGTTATATCCAAACCTTTCTCCATTTGGTGAGCTTGTCATAGGGCTTGAGCCAAAATAAGGCAAATTCAATGATCAAGTGGACCACTCTGCAAAAAAGCATTGAACATTTTCCATTGAAACCCTTTTCGAGGCCATAGAAGTTTTAGATCTATATGGTATATGTTTTTCCTCTTCATCCTAGTCTGTGTGACCTTATAAACAGACTAGATAGGAAATAAATGTTATGGTGAGCCGTATAAATGTTTTAATAGCAAGAATCATTGTCCGCATTGCTATTTGTGGTGTGGTCCACTTGAACTTTCAATATGACTCATTTTTGAGATCATGATCTAAAACTATCTCGCCAAATGGATAAATGGTGTGGATATAATAAATATATCATTGTGGGGGCCCATGTAACTTGATCTCCTTTGAACCGTTTGTACAATTCAAAGCTTGAAGCGCTCATTTTTGCACGACAAGTATCCATACCATGTGATACCCCTGTTTTCGAAACTCGAGTATAGTGCTCATTTCCCAAAAACCCATGCGTTAACCTTAAAATTCCAATCTAAATTTAAATAGTCTTATTATTAATCAAAGTTAGTAGCAAATATTTGCGAAGTAAACCATGTATTGAATAAAAGTTTTTTGATCACTACAAAAATCTAAAATGTAGTACCCATATAGAACTTATACAACAAAAATACCAAAAGTATGTTAAACAAAAACGAAAATCTATTAACTAATGATGGAGCTCAATATGGTCCACAGGGACCCTGTCTAGCTCCTCAACTATCCGATCTGCTCCAACAACCAATAGGGGTGGGCATCGAGCCGAGTTGAGTCGAGGTGGCCATGCTCGGCTAGGCTTGTCCATGTTGTACTCAAGTTCAAGCTCGGCCTTAAGTTTAACATTGAAGCTTGGCTTGTTCATCAAATCTGTCGAGTCGAGTTTAAGTCGAGCTAGTGGTTCGAGTCGATTCGAATTTACCTCTAGCTCGAGCTCGAGCTTGTTCATATCATCTGTCAACTCTCACACATACAAACGTAGCATAAATCTGTAAGATCTGTGCCACTCATCAGGGGAATCCCACCAAGCAGATGCTTTTTCTAAAAAATAGGATTCAGGGAGCCACTGTCCAAATAGATGGACAGTGTGGATATAACCCATACATTAGGTGGGCCCACCATCTAAATAAATGGACAGCATGGATACAATGCATACATCAGGTGGGCCCATTGTCCAAACAGATGGAAAATGTGCATCAGGCAGGCCATCACAGAACCCGATTCAAGATCCAAGCCACTCATCAGTTGGACCCCATTCTCTAGCACCTGGCCCAACACATCAAGCCATCACGGAACCCGATCCTCCTACATCAATATCCGCCCGCATAAAAAGGGTAAATGATCACAAGCGTCCATTCAAATCATCATCTGGATGACTAGATCTCCAATGGATTTAACATATAAGAAGAAGAAGAAGATGATGATGATGATTAAGAAGAAGAAACAGATCTGGGCACACACCTTGTCGGGATTGGGCGCGGCCACTCTGGTTCGCTCAGCGAGATCGGGTGGTGCGTGGTGGTCCAGTGGGCACCTGTGGGCAGCGTGCGGGCAGTTGTAGCCCATAGGTGGTGGTGGTCCGGTGGATTGATGTTGCTCGTCGGGCAGGCGTGCGGCGGGCAGCGGGCTGGGTGGGGTAGAGAAAGAGAAGAAAGGGAAAGGGAGAAAGGGAAAGGCATGCAGGTAGGGTTTTTATTTTTTAACTTTATATATATATATATATATATATATATATATATATATATATATATATATATATATATATATATATATATATATAGGGAAAAGGTTCTATACGGTCGAGCTCATGGGAACTCCCCATGAGGTTGAGTTGTGTGGGCCCCATGATGTATGTCGAACATCTACCCCATCAGTCAGATGTACCATTCCATAGTGGGCTTAGGGCTTATAAATCAAGTCAAGCCGTGACTTGTGTGGGCCACACCACATACAAAAGTTGAGAAGGGTTACCCACCATTAAAACATTCATAATCATTTTTTGGGCCCACCGAGATGTGGTTCACAAATCAAACCCATCCATTATGTGTGTCCCACTTGGATGAGGGGTCAGACCAAGTTTCAGATGCATCCAAATTTCAGGTGGGCCCCACCAATTGCTTTTATATGTTTTAGGCATGTCTTCACATACTTTTAGATGGTATGGCCCACCTGAGTTCTGTATACGGCTGATTTTTAGGATATCCAATAATTTAAAGGGGAATCATCAAATACACGGTGTTGATGTTTGACATACTTCATGGTGGGGCCCACAAGCTCGACCTCATGGGGAGTTCCCATGAGCTTGACCGTATAGAACCTTTTCCTATATATATAAAATATTTAAATATATAATATTATTATATATGTATAATATTTAAATTATAAATTCCTATTTCTAATCGAGCCGAGTCGAGCTCGAGTTCGAGTTTCGAGTCGAGTCGAGTTAAAATGCCCCATGGTCGAACTCGGCTTGAACTCAACTCGAGCTACAAGAATTAAGCTTGACTCAGCCCGACTCATCCATTCAAGCCGAGTCAATTCGAGCTGACTCGAGCTGAGTCGAGCGAGTTATTCGAGCTAGCTCGACTCGTGAATAGCCTTAGCAACCAAGTGAACAGAATTGACTTGCTCTATACCTGCATCAACTGATATATTTTGATAGCGTCAATGACCATTGCAGTGAGGAATACCCTTTAGGATTACATACTCATCATTTATAATCCAATATAATTCACAAGATATATAAAGAGAGATATTAAATAATGCAATTCAAAATCATAATCATGTAATAAAAAATATGCCTAATCAATATAGTTTCACGATTAAAAAATGTAGTAGTAATCGCAATACAAGTGAATGTGTCCAGATAGGTAGACAATCAACATACTATCTTATATTATACTCGAAAATCACATTATACGTGAATTCCGTAAAATGACTAGAAAATCAACAAGTGAACTTCTGCTTCACTTAGAAATTTTATAGAACTCCGCACAGTGACTAGAAAATCAATAAATGAACTTCAGTTTCACCCGGAAATCATATAAACTCTACACAATGACTAAAAAATCAACATGTGAACTTCAGTTTCACTTGGAAATCACAATACAAGTGAATAGAAAATCAACGTTCAAACTGCTGATTCAACTGAAAATTATATTATACGTGAACTCCGCAAGGTAAATATAAAATCAATAAATGAACTTCAGCTTAATTTAGAACTCACGATATAAGTGATCTCCGCAAGATGAAGAGAGAATCAACATATGAACTTTGGTGGCATTCAAAAATCATATAAATTCTGTAAAGTGACTCGAAAATCAATAAATGAACTTTAACTTCACCTGTGAATTATATTGAACTTTGCATAATGACCCGAAAATCAACAAGTTTGTATAAAAATAACCATCAAAGCCACAAGGGGCAAATATTCCATCAAAGTTGTAATGGGGCAAATATACCATTTGTTGGAGCACAAAAATCAGTAATGAAGAAATCATGAAAAGAATAAAGATTTAGATGGAAGAGAAATAGAGAAGAAGGCTTTTAGCCAGGGAGAAGTGTTGCGCGTATGCAACATGGAGCTGATATGAGATCGATTGAGCGATGCACAACAAGACTCTGGTTGTGCACGCAGTGGGCCATCCCTCGCAATGATCGAGGCGTCGGACGTGTGGTTGCCTATAAATACCCCTTCGTCCTCCTCATATGACACACGTAAGTTCGGAGCTCCCAGAGGAAGTCATCCGAAAACCTCTTCAAGGTATTTCGCGAAGGAGAAGGAAGAAGGAGCAAGGACTTTGTTGCGCCTGCCCACACAACAGAGATCCATTGTGCTTGCTTGCGTAATTGAACTATGTTGCGTGCGCACAATGAATATAATACATGAATGATGTTAAATCCTTCGAAGAGTCTACAACTTTTGGCAGAATTCAGTAAGCTCCTTCAAGATTATCATTTTAGATTAATCAAAGGAGAAACAAAGGATTTTTTGACCCGCGTAACACTTCTTTCACTGAAATGAGTGCATCGCAACTCGAAATGTTGCGAAAATCATCATTTGAATTATTCCATATAACTCTATTCAATTCAATATTTTGTATTTTATATTAGAATCAAGAGGATACGAGGATGTAAATGAAATCTAGAATCAATAAAATATTTGATGATGAATGTTCTTCTATTTTTCTTGTTATTATTGAATGATAATCTCCCCATCGAAATACATTCGTTTCTTATTGAAACATCATCAAAGCCGCAAATGGAAAAATATTTCATCAATGCCACAAAGGAAAAATATGCAATCAAAGCCACACAGGGCAAATATGCGAGCAAAGCCACATAGGGCACGAATAGTTCCATTCAACCCATTAGCATGTACGCTAGTTCGAGACCTCCAAAAGTATCATCAAGTAATCGCAAGTGACAAGCATCTAATTAATTAACAAATTATATAACTTGAGATAGCATGTAGTAATCAAATCATTCATGCTTACAAGAATTAAAGAGACATGTCAATTCTCTAATACAGGGATTAATTGCGCAACATGTTAGCATATTCGTATAGTGAGACAAACAACTTAATCAAGTAACCTAGGAGATGCTAAATATAAGAGATTATCCATCATCTATATTAAAATTAACGAACTTAAGTGGAAAGCTTAAAGGGGGGAATCCTCACCTCTTGATTCAACTATAAACTCAGGACCTCAAAGCTTAGCTATAGAGGCTACAATAACAAACATGGGAATCAACTTTTAGAACAACTTAAACAGTCCAGAGTTAATAACTCATTGAATTGATTGGATTTTACCTTAGCTCACATAAGCTTGATTCCAAACCAAGTCCACCACAGCTACTGAGTTGCTAGGTTGACTCATACTCAAACCAGGTCCGATTAGACCTTGTCTATATGCAATCTACCAAGTTAGTGACTCAGTAACTTGGTGGGACAATTTGATTGAACCTGATCTTTAAGAAGACTACCAAGTCAATAAAACACTATTCCTACAAGTTTATCAGATGTTAAATAGGGAGTTGGAATGGCTGTAAGATACCTGGGTAAGTCACAATGGCCTACTAAAGTTCATATCACCAAACCAGCCCTGAACTCAGCAGAAATCGGTTGAGTTAACTCAGTGATGACTTAAACACGGTAGCCCTGCTCTCTCTCTCTCTCTCTCTCTCTCTCTCTCCCTCTCTCCCTCTCTCCTCTTCCACTTCTTCCTTCTCTCTCCTTTCCACTATGCTCATCAGGAGCTCTAAGCTCGACCAGAACTCACCCCCGATTCGAGGGCAGCGAGTCAACTTGACTCCGTTTTCAACTAAGACGACGTAGTGACTCTCTCTCCTCCTTATTGTCTTCTTCCCTTCTTCTCGTTCTCTTTTTCCTCCGACTTGTCTAATGAGGTTGCTAGTCCAAGAATCAAACCGCAGCTCAACTAGTGACTTGACCAAGTCAACTCGCGTGGCGACCCTCAACTTAAACTCACTCTCTCCCTCTTCCGTTTCTCTCTCTCTCTCTCTCTCTCTTCCTTTTATCTTCCTCTTCCTTACTTCCCCCCCTCTCTCTCTTCATTTTTACACGACCAACAACACCTCTGGCTCGATCTAGACTCATTCCAAACTCAGCAACTAATCAAATTCAGCTAGCTGGTTTGAAGGTGACAGAAACACTCCAGTAACAAGGCCACCTTCGACCTTCTTCTCCTTCCTGCTTCCTCTCCATCCTCTTCTCTTCTTCTGTAGCTGGACCAACAAGGAAACTAAACCTAAATTGGTCTAGCGTCAGGGTGAACTTGGCTCGATCCAACGGCAACGAGTCAGCGGCTCAGTGGATGACTCGGGCCTGATCTCTCTCTCTCTCTCTCGTTTCTCTTTCCTCTCTTCTTTCTTTATCTCGCTCTCCCTGGACAGGGGGAGAATCCCGACTTGCTGTGGTGTGATAAGGAGAGACGAAGCTCGCTCACGACTCTCTCTCTAGCTTTCCTTTTCTAGAAATGGTTGCTCTAAAAGGGAGCTTATATAGCCCTCAAAACTCATTTCTATAATGGTCTGCGACTAATCTCCATATTACTTACAGTGATCAACCACTAATCCGAGCGAACTCGGTAACACCGTTTAAGGATAATGTTTGATTTTTATCTGATTAGATTATATTCTAGTTGTATGACCCCAATCCACTTATATGGATTGATTCCTGAAAGCACAGACCATCAAATGAACACCTCAAATCACTAAGGCCCACCCCATATAGTGGGGTATTTTGGCCGAATGGAGAAGATGACTTGGTCGTTCATGGTAAGCTTAGATTCAGGGGTTTTCCTTACGATCCAAAGACTCTGGACGGACCAGATGAGTCACAAAGACCTCATGGGACCCACCAATCATCAAGGCTTTCCCCAAAACTTGATGGGTTTAGAACTAACATGCGATGGTGACAAATTCCAAGTGATAGCTGAGGAAGCCTAAAATGTAGGGCTTAGATTTGCCTAAGATAGGTGGCTAGGATTTAGAGGAGCTCTCGCACACGGATCTCTGGGTTGGTAGCTAGACAACTTCTATTTTCAGAAATGCACTCATGTGTGACTCTACTTGTGCTCGTGCTTGTGCACATGTGAGCGAGCTACCTTGTGCGAGATGGCCAGGGTTTCACTTGGATCCCTGCTGCGCACAAGATGAACGGTTTAGATCATCGAGGTGATCACAGGAGGTGGGTCGAAATTCCAATGAGTGGTCACCACTGGTTTGGTGGGAAAAATATACAAAAGAGGGAGAGATTCTCTCCTTTTCGGGTGAGCTCTGGTTAATCAAGTTTGACCGGGTTGCTTGGTTCAGCGCACAGCGGGTGCACGCCCCCTCTTGCACTTGTAACTCTAAAAGTGGGGTCACTATGTGAACCAATCCACTCCATCCATTTGATTCATCGACCTATGTAAGGCCATGGGTTCAATAATGGGGCAGATCTAAAGCTCAGATAGGCCATACCAAGTGATCTCATGGTCAACTATCGATTCTCGCTAATCTGTTGGTCAGATTTCTTTTAGATTTAATCATCATCGATCCGAAGGGTTCTAAGTGCCCAAAGACTATCCACCTAGTGATGTACGATGGGATTTAAGGTCACATTATTACAATATAGTCCTGTACCATTCGCAACCCATTTCTAAGGCTGATGATTGATGGATTCAATGATCCAACACTATAGGCTACTATTTTCAAAAATCAAAATCCCATTCTCTGGACAAAATATGAGAAAATTGGGCTTATTTGATGCTTTTTACCGAAACTAGCCGGAGCTGGTAAGGCTCCAGATTTTGTTGTCTTCTTGTAAAAAAAAAAAAACCCAGCCTGACTTGGAAAGATTCCCAAGGGCGGCGGGGAGGCAGAAACTTTGTTGATGTGTTGTGGATGGTTAAATTCTCTTATCAAGGAGGTGAAGTCCTAAAAATAGGTTCTTCACATAACGTGATGGTCCATTTTTGGAATTCAACGATGATGGTGTAACACCCCGTACTTTTCAATACTAAAGTGTTACCATGTAACCTAACTTAGTATAAATACAAACCTAGCTTAAGCAAACATTCACATGCATTTCAGTCTAAAACTGACCGTTGAAAGTAATCCCCATCTGTATATCAAGCTATCCACTGTCCATCGGACCTGTAATACTTAATTAAGCTACTAATTAGCCGTTGACGATAATCGAACCATCATAGTTTGAAAACAATCACTGAAATTCCTCTATAGTGAATCAGGGACTCTTGAAAACTCTGATGTTCGGGTTAGGGACCAATCCAACCGTTGAAGTTGAAAAACAATCGTTGGAGTTGAAATCTGTCATTAGACTAAGACCTCACGTCATCCGATGAGGAGTCTGATCATCGAAACCATCCATCAGCCTTAAACTTAGACATTCAGTGAGTAGAAATATGATAATAGTAAATTTAATAATAATAATAACAATGTTATTAAAATATTATCATAATATTTAATATTATAAATGCATAGTAGGTCATCCAATCACTAATCAGACAATTGATCTCCATCTAAGGGACCCTAGAAACCTTTTGACCATTGAAGTGCAATTTCAGAATGATATAATCCTCAGATCAATGTATATCCATAACTGGACTCTCCAATCAAGTAGTATGGCCTACCAAGCTTTGGATCCACCCCATCCAGGGTCAAATGGTCCTACTTGGGCCGTTAAAAATCAGATGGTCGGAGTGTATTTCCTACAAGCATCATCATGGGCCCATTTTAGTCATACGTGTGCACCAAATGGTGTACACCGGCGTTGCACCGGGCAGCAAACCCGGTCAAAGCCATCTTGACTCGAAAGTTTCCCAAAAAAGAGAGATTTCTGTCTCTTTTGTCTGGACTTCCCACTAATGTCAGATTTGAACGAACAACGTCCGTTGTTTCAATCGTGGCCCACAAACCAGGGCCCATTTCCATGATCTAAACCGTCCATCCGGTGCAAACGTGAGTCCCGAGTAAAACCTACCTAACTCAATACTTTGGAGAATGTGTGCATGCACACAGTTCTTAGTGCAAATTAGTCTTGCACACACAATATTTTCCAAAAACAGAAACTGTCTTGCTGTTGCTAGGCTAGTGATTCGCGTGAGGAGGAATCCTCCAATCCTAGACCTCCATTTATGTAGCTCTCAGTCATTTGATGCCTTTCATGCGGATTAGGGCTACCATAGAAAACTAACACCAAAAAATATCTTGGGCTCCCTGTTTCTAGAAATTGGATAGCTCTCAAAATCCAAACCGTTCGCTCTCATCCAACGGTCTAGAGGAGATAGGGTAAGCCATAAAGGAGAGATGATCAAGCAACAATGGGATTCTATCCCATTTCTTGCGGTTTCTTGAGAAGCCTCGGCTGAAACTTCCAAGCTCAAAACCACCAGAAAAACCTCATCGGAGCTTCGAAACCCGGCATCCTCTAGCTCTCTCACATTAACTCAGACCTTCCAGTGCTTTCATTTCAGAGGAAGGAGCTCTGTAACAAGATCTCCCATCAATGGTGGGTTTCCTTCCTAGTCATTCTACTGCACCGAGTTGTCTTAAGTCGAGGCAGAATCGGGTCGAGCCAGAGCGTCTTTTGGCCATAGTAGAGAGGAAGTAAGACAGATGGAAAGAAGAAGAAGAAAACTTGAGAGAAGGCGAGAGGGCTGAGTGGTGGTGCTGCACCACGTTGAGTCGAGTCACGAACGTGGCTCAGGTTGAGAACGGACCGAGTCTGCTGAGTCGCATTTGTTCCGGTGCGAGTCCAACCTGCTGCTGGACATCCCTGGAAAAGAAAGAAAGAATAAGAAAGAAGAGAAAGAGAACAGAAGAAAGAGGGGAGACAGTGGTGGTGCAGTTACCACGTTGTCTCAGCTCAAACGAGGTTGAGTCAGTCCGGGTCTGACATCCATTGTTGGATGTTTTAGCTAAAAGAAAAGAGGAAGAAGAAGCAGATAAAAGAAGGAGAGAGTGATAGGAAGAAGAATCAGAAAGAAAGAGATAGGACAGGGAGAGAGGGTGCGTGTTGCACCAACTCGACCAGGCGAGTTCGGTCTGAGTTGGGTTCAGTCTGTGCCAGCAAACCTGCTGGTGTACTGGTTTAGGCCATGCCGAGGTTCCAATAAAAGAAGAAAAGAAGAAAGGAAAAGAAAGAAAAGAAAAGAGGAAGAGGAGGAGAAAGAGAGGGAGTGTGGCTGCAACACAAAGTTGTGTTGGCGGGTCAACTAGACTCGACACGTTGAATCTGAGTTGTGTTTAGGTCGCCAGCTGGGTGGCTGAACAAGTAAAGATGTAGGAAGAGAGAGAGAGAGAGAGAGAGAGAGAGAGAGAGAGAGAGAGAGAGAGAGAGAGAGGAGGAGGAGGAGGAGAATCGACTCAGTCCTCACCTCTTCGGACTCAGATTGGGATAGTTTTAATGAGATCCTGATCCAGTCAACTTAGGTATGCCAACTTTTAATTAATTAATTAATTAATTATTATATATATTTGAATTGTGGAAATCAAATTATCATTATTTTTACTATTGTTAGAAATTATTATTAACGCTACTACTTGATTGTTAGTATTAGATATTAACATTTATCATTATTAATGTTATTCTTATTTTTTCATTAGTATGGTATTGATTATAAGATTAGTGTTGTCAGTATTAACTGACAATTATTACTTATTATTACTTCATTTCTAATACTATTATAAATTAATTATATAAATTAGATTTCAAACTCTAAACCAAAGCCTGAAATTGGATTAGTGGATAAAACCCTAAATCTAAGTAATCCAAACCATAGGTTATGATCCTAACCATAGATAGTGTACGAAACTTGAATATGACCGTACAAATTTTATAATTCATGGTAGGATTCGATTCTAAGGGCGCTTGTACCTAGCGACATTAGTGGGTGATCCGATTCATCAGGTGATGATTTCTTCCCCTTAACTTTTCTATTTTCATATTAGCTTAAGTGATAGTTTATGCTTTAATTTTGGTTGATAATTGATATTTCTATCTCATAATTATTTGTACCTGTTGTTGGAATTGAATTGTAGATTATGTGCTCAATATTTATTCTGCATGAACATCTATATATGGCACTTGTATATTTTCTCATGCTTGTAGATTGCTTGTGAAACTTGAATGGGTACATCGTGGAGAAACCCCACTTATAGATGTACATCTAGACTTGAGATGTAACTTGATTGATTGTGATTATAATGGACCTTCGACTTAGTGGTTACTTGAATGATGGGTTAAATGGAATATTGATGTGGGCCTACCATCTATGGGTTGTTGTGTTTAAGTGGTTTTTGAGCATGACCTTTTATTGGATAGTTTTGATATTTGCCTTATGTGGCTTAGTTTTGGTATTTGCTCTATGTGGTTTAGTTTTGGTATTTACCCTGTGAGGGTTCGATGTATTATTATCATGCAACCATGTAATGGTAAGTCCCATATACTGAATTATGATTGGCCACTAGTCAATGGGCTTCCATTAAACATCCTAAGGTAGAGGTCTCATTAGCCGGGAATGGTAGGCATGAGACACTAAGCCCGAGCTGTTGGCCTACCCTAGGTGATGAAACCCCCGTAGTGACTTTCGAGCTTTATTAAACTGGCTGGTTGTAAATGGAATAATAACGGATGAGCCAATCATGCATTCATATTATACGGGCGATGATGGGTGACTAATTCTGGATACTGTAGCACGTGCCTAGAGAATTTAGTTGGGATATCGTTTCACTAGCTCCAAGACCACTGACTATTGGCCCACTTTTGGTGAGCTTGGC
This sequence comes from Magnolia sinica, assembly GCF_029962835.1. NCBI lineage: Eukaryota > Viridiplantae > Streptophyta > Magnoliopsida > Magnoliales > Magnoliaceae > Magnolia > Magnolia sinica. The sequence continues at coordinate 94,535,812 of NC_080578.1, forward strand.
ATTACGCATGTATGATGAACTTTCACTAGTGACTGGCCACATACATGGGTTTAGCCCAAAAGCCAACTGGATGAGTATGTCCAGTTGATGTGCACTCATGCATCCATGCATTTAATAAGACTGTATCATGTATTATTTTGAATACCTTTTTGTTTATAACTATACTTACCTAATGCGGCGGTGTGTAATCTTGAGGGGAATTCATATTGAGCCGGTCACTCATTCATCGAATATATAACCGTATAGTGTTGAGAGTCAAATATTGCATATTAGACCCCAGTTATCACATGATTTTACGAACATGATACTGTTTAACGTCTTATTTTAATCGTGTTTGTGTTGTAAGGTGGATTTAGGAGCTTGGACTGAAAAATGATACTAAAAGCATGGATTTAAGGCTCAGAAATCACCAAGGCAAGGGACGGATCATAGGAGACTGAGATTGAAGAAATTACATGCTAAAGATCCGAGAAAATCCAGTGATTGAAGTTCAAGTGGCCTGAAAGTCGTTCTGAATGCAAGATTACAGGGTTCCTACCATCCATTTAACTCAAAATTTTATATCTGGCCTGAGGACCCTAAATTAACCGTACACCTCAAATTTCAGCCATTGAATCCTTGTGAAAGTGGCCTAACGGACAAATCATCCACTAAATCTCTGATTTGGGGCCCACCTGATATCTGGATATGTTTCAAATTTTGTCTCAACCCTTTAAATGGGATGACAAAATGGATGGATGAAGCAGATTTCTCATAAACATCACAGTACGCCCTACACTAGTGTGAGCGTGTAAATGGGGTGTGCACGTTCACAGCGCACAGGACTGGTCAATACACGTTGACCGACCTCGCTCGACCCAGCTTCTGTGAATGAACATCGTCAGTAAGGTGCGGATGCTGCGATGCTTAGTGGGCCATCGTGATCGCCTCATTGGATAATCTAAACCGTCCAATGTGCTTGGGGGGTGGCCACAACCCTAGCCATGGTGGCCTTTTGGTCTATGCATGTATACGCACGTGGATCGCCGAAAAATGCATGATGAACGGCGGAAATATTTGATACAGTGGGCTGCACCAAACTCAACCAAAACCACTTCTTTCCAACCAAAATTTCACCAGGAATCCAATGAATGTGGTGGATTTCTCCGAAAACATCACTATGAGGCCCACCGAACACATTAGTGCAGGTTGGAACCAAGAACGCACATCTGGGAAATCTGGGATTTTCGGGCAGTTGTGGCCCACCAACTAAACCGGGCCGGACAACATACGGTCGCTGGGTTTCCTGTACATGTCCGGTGCACAGCCGGTACATGTACTCTATGTACATACAGGTAGTATATGTGGCTTAAATGATATTCTTGTTGAGACTGATGAGGAGCAGGGTAAAATTGTTAAGGATGTATGACTGTATCTGCCAAGAGTAGCTACGCGATCTTGCGGCTTAAGTTTATATGCACTTTAATATTTTTCATGTGTTAAATTGTGTATTTCTTGTAATTGTTAACATTAAGACATTGGTTTGAGAAAGTCATTATGGGCAACCGCTCGTATATTTGAATGTATATGAAGATTCCATTTATGCATGATTTGTTCGTATTCCGCCTAAATGCTCACTCTGAAAAGAAGAAAAAAAAAGAAATATATACGTGAAATTTGTATTTTTAAAGGTTAACACTCGGGTTTTTAAAAAACGAGTCATATACTCGGGTTCCGAAAACTCTGGGTGTTACAAATGGGTTGGTCTATGGATGAAGATTATACTCAACGGACAAATTTTAGCTAGTAGGAAGTTGAACACTTAAACCAGCACATTCGGACATAGTCAGGTGTATGGATCGGGTGAGATATCACTTGACACACAATTATCATTTTTTTATTATGTTGCCCATGACACTAACGAAATTCATATTAATTTGCTCTATCCTCTTAGTTTTCAATGAACTTTTTTAATGTTTTTTTTTGAGATTTTATTAGTTTCCAATGTGCTCTAAAAGTCTACTTTTTATCCTCAATTGTTAGGAAACCTAAAAGTTCACTTCAACTCAACTTGAAAGTAAAAGAAACTCAACGATTAATAATTGTTTGAAAGCAATTATTATAACTGTCAGGCTCCCGATCCCATGCGAGAAGATGAATTGCCTAAGGTTGTCTTTCAAAAAAAAAAAAATAATAAGAAAGGAAGAAGAAGAAGAAGAAGAAACTTCAAAGTGAAAAATGCAATTTAGTTTCCTAAGGCAGTTTATGTTATTCTTCAATTAATTTTATCTTTATTCATACTATAGAAGTACAATTACGCATCAACTATTTTGTCTTTATATTATTGCTTATTTTCATTTATTTTTCAAATGTATTGTTTCTCATTTGTCTTTTCATTATCCTTCTATTTGGGCTTTAATTACCTATCTTGGGATATTCTATTGTAGAATTTTGCTTCTAAAAAGTTGTATGTACATTTCAGATTTGTTGCAATTAGTTAGATTTCAATACTAATTGCATCATCCATCGTGGGATCTTCCATTGTGGAATTTTCAACATGTGCGCATTTTTCTAATATAAATGCAGCCTAATGAATGGACCAATATGATTCTTGGGCCAAGTAAGCTTGTAGTGTTCTATCTGATGAATGATTTTATTTTTGTTCTCTTTTTCACTTCAGTTTACAAGGCAAGTTCTTCCTTGAGCGTATAGTGAATAACATGTCCTTATAGTAGCAATATCTTCTATGACTTCTGATTGAGAGTATCTTATTTTGTTGATATATAGATATATATATATATATATATATATATATATATATATATATATATATATATATATATATATATATATATATATATATATATATATATATATATCAATGTTTTAAATAGAGTTCTTAACGTATGCCTTGCAATGAAAGCCATACTGGAACTATTTTTTGTCTGTCATTTTCTGTTCACCAGTTTGGCATACCTACATATATAATTCTAATAGAACTTGCATTGGATCTCTGATAAATTTTTTTGATTATGCATTGTCATATTTGATTAGTTGAATCCATTTCAGATAATCGAGGTGCACCTCTCATGGGTCTGGAATATCTAATTGGTATATCATTTGTTGATAACATTGAAGTTTAAGGCATTGAGATTGCTTCATACTTGCATTCTTTTTCTTCATTTGAAAGAGAAAAAGAATGCATAATGAGTGATACTTGAAATATTGGTTATATTGAATGGATGGACAGGTTTGCTTGGACTATTGGAATGCATTGGTGTTGGAGTTGCTTGAAGTACATCATAATTTGGACAATCTGGCAGCTGCTGCAAGCATGATGGGACTTTTTCAATATTTTAATTTATTTATTTATTGTGATACTATCATTTTCCAATAATTTATTATTATTTTTTAATGAGAAACTCAGATTGATTTTAACCGCCGACTTTAGCTAGATGGGCTGTCAGAAAAGAGGGCGTCGATGTAACTCGCCTACAGTTTAAAGTAGTCAGCATTATCGACAGACAAATCCCGATGGTTATGGCCGTTGGCATTGCTGACGGCTTTAAATAGTTAGTGAGCCCTTTGCCCTCAGCTCCGACGGATTTTATCCGTCGGAAAAGAATTACGCCGACGGCTCGATGATGCCCTGTTTTTTTATTTTGTTGAAAGTTAAAAGACTTGGACCTCAAACTTTATAACTAAACCTATGTGAAGCTAAGTCTTGAAGAGTCCATACTTGCAACAAAATAAGAAATCACAAATTACGATAAAATACTCATAGGGTAACACCAATGGACCATTGATGAACTTAAGTGAGTCTAGGTTAGGTAAGGAGACTTGAAGGGTGAACCAAGAATATTATCTATGTGATGGTAACTTAGGATGAATTTCCCATTAGGAATGTTTATTTATGGTAAGTTTTCTAAATTAGTATGAAGGGTAGCGCAATTAAGAACCCTATGGTATAATAAGAAAAAGAAGGCACAAGAGGAAACTAATCGAGGTGTATGCAAAGGACCTTGATGAGTGTACCCTATATGTTTGTGGAAATATTTTGGTGAGTGGTTCTAAATTCAATATACTTATATTTTCTGACTTAATTCAGTAAGTCTCTTTATTTTTGGAAAGTTTCTATATTTGGAAAGTTATTATGGAATGTGATATTTTGAAAAGTTTCTATATTTGGAAGTTAGTTTTAAATGTGTTATTTTTGATATCTTTTTATATTTGAAGTTACCTGAAATGTGCTATTTTTGGGAAGTTTCTATATTTAGAATGTTATTGTGAAATGTGTTATTTTTGAAAAGTTTCTATGTTTAGAAAGTTCTAAGAAAAATGAATTATTTCTATAGAGTGTCTTCATTCATGCTTATAACATCAGAGGGAGGAAACTATATGAGTAAAAGTGAGGATAATTCTTAGATGATTGTAAGGCTATGCTGAGAGCGATGGTAGGGTTATGAGTAATACATGAGGAATGGTGAGGTTTGATTATTAGTGATGGTGAAGTTATGAGTGAATACATGAGTGATAATGAGATTTGATTTATGAGTGATGGTGAGGACATGCTTGTGAGTTATTTTCATGAGCGATTATGATAATGAGATTTGATTTATGAGTGATGGTGAGGACATGCTTGTGAGTGATTTTCATGAGTGATGATGAGATTATTACAAGAGTGAAAGTAAGGTCCATGAGTGATTTGAGTGACTGTGAGGTATGTTGTGAGTGAAGGAAATTGTGTGAACGGATTGCGTGTCCATCGGGATTGAATCCTTAGTGAATTGACTCCTTTGTGGAGTTCAGTGTGGCCAGGATGAAAGCACTTGTCTATCAAACTGGAGATGAGTGAATATGAGTAATTATTTATGCCCAGTGATAAGTGATTTTGAGTGAATTGAGTGATGAATGAGAATTGACCAATTGAAAGGAATTAGTCCGGTGATGAATGAGATTGTGATACTTCATGCATGTTACATTCATTTTTCTAAGTGTTTTCTAAAATCTCTATATTTGCAAAACTTTTATTATTTATTGTATTCATAACCATTTGTTGGGCAATTTTGCTTATACTTCTTATTTATGAAAAAATCACAAACTAAGGAGCAAGTCAATATGCTTTGAAGTTGGCCATATGAGATCAATAGCATGGATCATTTTGATTTAGATAGATGTTGAAAACTAGACCTTATTAAATTTAGTTATTTGTTTTATTCACCTTGGATATTGACAAGAGGGATGATGATTCGATGATTTTGGAATAAGTTAAATAAAGTTTAGTAGTTTTTATTTATATATGTATGGTTTAAATGTGGATTGTGTGGTGTAAATGTTAATTTACCTTTTTCTTTAACCTTGATTATGGCTCTAAACTTGAGGTTATGGTTAACCAAAACCATAGTTTTGGATTTGGGGCCATGTTACGTACAACCTATCGATCTTTATATAGCAGGTCATCCGAGGTCAACTGACCCCATAGTGTGTCGCATTGGTGGTCCATTTTGCTAGAAAACACTTCATTTCAATTCAAAATTGTAATTAAAAAAACTTATTATTTTTAGTAATTTCTAATTTTGTCATATTTCTTTTGTTTTAAAGTTATAATATATGTCGTATTATTAGGAATTGCTTATAATCATGCTTGAAATCATGATTAATTTAGAACTTCATATTTTTGGCAAATTTTATTATTTAATAGAATTAAAACTTTTAATTAGGATTTTTTTAATTAGTGGTATAATAAAAAATTATGAACAATTATTTAAATAAAAATATTTAAGCTTTTTTAAAATTATTACTCAAATTCATAACTTACCTTGCAAATTTAAGATTTTGTTATCTTTCTCGTTATCTCAGGAGGCTCTTTCGTACGTCAACATTACACAACTATACCTGTAGATCATTAACTCTACCCATATTTTCACAACTATTACTCATATTTGACAGATACTTACCATCTCATGACTATTCTCACACGTCTATTTATAGCTTTTTCAATTAATGTGAATTAAACCATGACGATGTCCAAATTCCACGTGGATCAGTCTCAAACCATTGAATCTGAATCTTTTGTTTGCTATAAGCAAAATTTCTTAATTTCCTGCACTGTGGTTGGTCCACGTTATCATTGATATTTTTCCGCGTTGCTGCATTGCGTTGTGGTTGGTCCACGTTATCATCGATATTTTTCCGCGTTGCTGCATTAAATGCCATCGATAATGATGTGACTCAATCACATTGTAAAAAATCAAGGCAAGTAAAAAATCCGGACTCCAAATTAACCATAAAGCGATCCGGACTCCAAACCATAAAGCAAAGTCAGTCTTGACTATGGCTGGTGAACGTAAGCGTTGGTTTTTCCACCCTCAACGAATGCAAAATCAGACGGACCTTCCTCTCCGCAAATATTCAGCATCCATGGAAGAAGTGTAAGTCTCCTCCCTTCCCATTCTCTCCATTACTTACAGATTTATCTGATCCAGGCCGTTGATACGATGGGCCTCACCTTGGATGGTGGATATCACAAAAAGCTGAGAAAAAAGCCAAATGATCGGATGGGTAGAATCATTCAACGTTGTTGGCTCTTGGGGTATCGCCATCCAAAAATCCGCTCCATCATAACGATTTGTATCCGAAAACCATGGGATCCAGTTGTACGGACAACCCTCTCACCGTTCTTCTCTTTCAGCAGATCGGAGGACCACCGAGAACCGCACACCAGTACAGCTGGATGGCCAGCAGCAGATCCAAGAATGATCCACGTCAACGCATTGGACTGTCTGGTGAACGCGAACTCTCTCTTCACGATCGCCGTCTTCCTGGACCTGTGCCTCTCAAAGCCAGGTCAGCAAGGGCTCGAAGACAGCGGCGAGTGCGTCGCGGGTGCTGACGTGGCGGAGAAGCTTCTGGTATTCGAGGTGGTGTCTTTCAGCTTCTTCTTGTTCTCGAGCCTGATAGCTCAGGGTCTGAAGCTGGCCATCAACCTGCTGAACAGCAAGGACGTGGACGAAGCGTTCCGAGCCTACATGAACCCGAGGGTGCTCACGTTCGGGATTATAGGCTCGGCGGTAGGGACGGTGATAGGTTGCGCGTTCTGGATGATGACGATGGTGAACGTGATCCAGATAAAGCTGGGATTGTTGTCCTGCAGGAGCCACGCCACCGTTCGTGCGGTGCTCATCCTGCTCACGTTAGTATCGTCTGCCGTTGCTGTTTTTATCGTTACCATTATCTCTTCCGTCACCCGGAAAACATAACGGTAACGATGTCTGTGTGCTGCATGCATACCGACGACCTCAGTGGTGTGTTCACGTCACCAAGTTGTGGACCCCACCATGATGATGTCTTTATTATATCCACACCGTCCATTCATTTGGCGAGATCATTTCAATTATAGACGTTTAATCCCTGCTAGAGAGACAGTTTGGATATAACACATATCACGGTGGGGCTCACATGACTTACAAACGTCAACACACCATAGAGGCCACACAATTCATTTCGGCGTTGATTTTTGTTGTACAATTAAAATACCACGCATTCGCTGGCGAAATTGATGGATGTATATGACAAGGATATTAATGGTATGGATGGAAAAATTGACGGATAGAGTATTATGACATGGATGGGAAAGTGATCCATCACGTGGGGCTCACTTTTTGATGTGAGCCATCCATTGTTGGAGCCTATGCTTTCACGTGTATAATTTGAAAGTCCATCGCCTGGGTCCTCCTTAGATGTGGACAGTTAGTGAGAATGGAGAGAGAAGTGGATAAGTAGGTTTAAACAGATAAATTACTTTTGCAATCGTGATTATCAAATTGAGGGAAAAGAGGTAATTTAGGATCCGTTTTTATATGATGTAGAACGGGCTGTGCATGGTTTCATGGCCAAGATGGATCAGAAAAGGCTCGGCCGACGACAGAAGTGATCCAGACCATCTGACCTTAGATAAGGCGTATCTCACAATTTGGAATGAGTTATCGAGCGTAAAATATATGATTTTGGGGTAAAATGATATACTTTAGCCACCCAACCCTACTATGCCGGGTTACGGAAGTTGAATTTCGTTTCCCTATTTTAATTCCATTTTTACTATAAATAGTAAGTTTTAGTTTGATTATAACTCTTCATCTGTTGGGCTTTAGGAGTTGTGCTCAATGCAAAAAGAACTTAGAATAATTAGGAGAACATCTTGATGAAGCCAAATAGGACATTTACTATTTTTGGCCGAAAACCTTGCGCACTAGTAGACAACATGACCGTCTGTAAATAGTAAGTTTACTATTTATAGTAAGTTGCGAATTCTAGGAGTTTTAGTTGTAGTTTGCTTTTGATATCTCTCCCATTGCTTGGCATCCCTATTTAAAGGGTTGTGAACTCGTTTATTTCATTCATCAATTAAAATTTGAATTTATTTGAATTTATTTATATTTTCTCGCTCTCTTTCCTCGTGGATTTGAGAAGTCTCTATGAGGAATCCAAGGAAGCTCTATGGATTCGTAGTAGTTATCCTTGAGGAAGATGGTGATCGACCTCATCACGTTCATCCCTGTATCAGTATACTACTAAATAAGTTACTTTTTCTACTTATAATAGTAGATAAGTTAAGTTTATGATTAGTTGTAAGTAAATTTGTTGTGGGGAAAATAGAGTTGGTCCCTCACATGAAAAGAACCACAATTATTTATAAGTGATATGTCTTTGAGCTGAGAAAGACCCCAAGCTAGGGTCACCGAAGTCCAAGTAAAATGGCCATTGACAGAGGATGAGCAGTTCCTCTGAATCAGTGATGAGTCACAGAGCTTAGCTACTTAATGACGTAGCTCGGTGGGAGAGGATTCACCTCACTAATGTCTACAACGCGGGTAACAGACCCATGGGGAAGGAGCTTAAGCCCCGAGCTCCCTAACACCTCAAGCTGACTAGGTCGACCACCGCTAGAGGCGGTATGAGGAACTTGGAGGGGATCTCGCCCCAGACCCTGAAGAGGACCCGGCTTGATCTCGACCGAAGATTACGTCGATAGATGCGAGCTCAATGACATCTTCGAAGACGTATAGTTTCTCATCAAAACATGGACTCTTCAACGTATCACATTAATATATGACAGTTTCAGAATTACCTCCGGAACCCTATATATATATCCATCCTAAACCAGAAGAGGGGGAGAAGGTGAGATCTAAACCCTAATCTACACCACTGAGATTTTCACCTACAAGCCTAACTTAGGCATCAGAGGGTCCACAGCTGGCCACTGGCATCCCCCACTGTCTATATCTTCCCTGTTCTTTGGAGGTCCATGGGAGGGCCCAGTTCAACATTTATATGCATTTGTTAGCCAAAATCCGACGACAACAAATTGAAATTATACAAGTCTCGAGATCTGAGAATGCCATTGAATTAAACCCTACGTGTTAGAAATTCAGATCTAACACCACTGCCAATTTATGTACTTTATAAAAGCAAAATAAATAAAGATAGAACAATATAATAATTTAATTAGGATAACTAAACCAAAATTAAATAATTCACAGATATGATATTTTATGTGGAAAACCCTTACAGGAAAAAACCACAACACAAAGTAACAGAGATTCACTATAATCAAAACCTTAGAGTCGTACAATCTGACCTTATTCAATTACATATGTACCCAATCTCTCTTTGTAATGTGAACCTCTAGGAAACTCCTAGATCCCTTAAGAAATCCTTTCCAAACTCTTTACAAGTGTGGTAAACCCTTTCCCTTGGCAAACCCTAGCCCTTTGAAAGAAAATACTTGTATTAGATATAGCCTTAATGAAAAACTAGACTTAAATATTATGTTTTGTGCAAAATCGCAAAACTCGATGATTGCACCACAATCGACCGTGAACATCACAGTGAATCATGGTCGACCATGGAAATCCAAAGTTGACCATGAACATCATAGTGAGTCACGGAAGACTGTTCTCTGCAGAATGCAAGGTATCCGCACAACAATCTCCATCTTGACTTGTATTCGGCCAAGTCACCTTGAAGACCTCCCATGTAACCTCCACCTTGAACATAGACCGCTCCCTTCATCTCTTAATGTGGAACACAGTTCCATCCGTACCTTTATGTAAGGGTGACTAATCTCATCAATGGCTAGTGAGATTGATAAAGCCTAAGAAGTACTTGAACTTATCCGTGGTTAATGGCTTTGTCAACATATCCGTGATATTCTCGTTTGTATGAATCTTTTGAAACAAAATCTCTCTTAAAGCAATGATCACCCGTATCTTGTGGAACATTATATTGAAGTGCTTGGTTCATGCATGATATATCTGATTCATCACCAGATGGATAAAATTCTGACTATCACAATGCAATCGAATCGCCTCTTGCTTCAACCTGAGTTCACTTATAAGACCTTTCAACCATAATGCCTCATTTGACGCCTCTATCATGGCCATGTATTCTACTTCGGTTGTAGATAATGCTATCGTATACTGTAGCGTAGATTTTCAATATATTGGTCTACCTGCTGATGTGAAAATATATCCTATAGTGGATCTCCCGTTGTCAAGATCACCTACATAATCTAAATTCACGTAGCCTACAACTTCACCTGAAGCTATGTATCCACAAAAAAATGATTCCAGTATGGATTGTGCCCCCTGAGATACTTGAGGCCTAACGCAGGGATGAAAGTGATGAGGATAACTACTCCGAATCCACGAAGCTTCTCTGGACTCCTCATAGAGACTTCTCGAATCCACGAGGAAAGGAAGCAGAAAATAGAAATAAATTCTAAGAAATTTGAAATTGATTAATTGATGAATAAAAATGAGTTCACAACCCTTTAAATAGGGGTACCAAGCAATGGGAAAGAAATTAGAATCAAACTACAACTCAAACTCCTAGAATCCGCGACTTAGACGGTTGTGATGTCTACTAGTGCGCAAGGTTTTCAGCCAAAAATAGTAAGTGTCCTATTTGGCTTCACCAAACCGTTCTCCTAATTATTCTAAGCTCTTTTCACATTAGGCGCAACTCCTAAAGCCCAACGGATGAAGAGTTATAATCAAACTAAAACTTACTATTTATAGTAAAAACGAAATTAAAACAGGGAAACGACCTTCGATCCAGGGTTTTTTCACAATTCTGGGCTGCCCAACCCAGCATAGCGAGGTTGGTTGGCTTCAGATAACTCATTCTGGATTGCAAGATACGCCCGATTTAAGGTTCGATGGTCTGGATCACTTCTGTCGTCGATCGAGCCTTTTCTGATCCATCTTGGCCATGTAACTGTCCGCGACCCGCTCTACATCAGTCTCCTCCACTTCAAAAGAACTCGTCCTCAAGTTCTCGTCATGCTATGGTTCATGATACTCGGTTAGGTCCGTGACATTGAAAGTCCGTGAGATTGCTATGTCATCTGGGAGATCAACAACATAAGCATTGTCATTGATCTTTCAGATGATTGGTACCGGTCCAATCTTCTTATTTTTCAACTTGTTGTACGTCCCGGTCGGAAATCTCTCTTTGCGCAGATGGACCATAACGCGGTCGCCCAACTCGAACACTTTTTGTCGTCGATGCTTGTCTTCTTGTTCCTTGTACTTCTCGTTCGAGGCATGTAGCTTAGTCTGCACTTCTGCATGGATGCCCATGATCTTGTCTGCCATATGTTCTGCTGCAATGCTTATGCCTGGGTGCTTAGGCAGAGGGACCAAGTCAAGTGTGTGGCGAGGCACTCGTCCGTAGATAATCTGGAACGGTGATCTCCCTGTCAAGCGGTTCACCATATTGTTGAATGCAAACTCTGCTTGAGATAAGGCCAAATCCCATTACTTCGGTTTTTCTTCTGAAATACAGCGAAGGAGGTTTCCCAATGTGCGATTCACAACTTCGGTCTGCTCATCAGTCTGTGGGTGGTAAGCACTGCTGAATTGAAGTCGTGTATCAAATCGATTCCATAAAGTCCGCCAAAAGTGGCTAATGAACTTCGTTTTACGATCGAAAGTAATGGTCTTGGGGACCCCGTGTAGCCGTACGACCTCCCTGAAAAATAGATTCGCCACGTGTGTTGCATCGAGGGTCTTTTTGCATGGGATAAAGTGCGTCATCTTGGAGAAACGATCTACCACCATGAACACCGAATCCATGCCGCGTTGTATTCATGGGAGACCAAGCACGAAGTCCATTGATAAATCCTCCCAAGGACCGTTAGGCATAGGTAACGGGGTGTAGAGGCCTGTATTCTGAGAGTGCCTCTTGGAGGTCTGATAAACATGGCAACGTTGTACGGCTTTTTCCACATCGCGTACTAATTGCGGCTAGTAATACCGCTCTTTCATAAGAGCTAGCGTCTTGTCTCGCCCCAGGTGTCCACCAAGGCCACCTCCGTGTAGCTCCTGAATAATCTGCTCCCTCAGAGAACTTTAAGGGATGCATAATCGATTCCCTTTGAAGAGAAAATCGTCCTGTATATGAAGGTCACTGGGTTGACCTTCTTGGCACTTCATCTAAGAATCTTTGAAGTCCTTATCCTCGGTATACAGCTCCTTGAGACAGTCGAAGCCGACCACCTCGTTGCTCATCGTAACAAGTAGTGATGCACGACGGCTAAGTGCATCAACCATCTTGTTCTGCTGCCCTGACTTGTGCTTCAGAATGAACGTGAATTCCTGTAAAAATGTAACCCATCTAGCATGCACAGGATTCATGTTAGTTTGATTATTAATAAACTTTAATGCTTGATGGTCAGTGTTGCAGCGCCTGAACAACTGTATACAACTCAAGCTCATAAGTCGACCACTTCTTTCGGGCTTTGCTGAGCTTCTCATTGTAGAAGGCCACCGGCCTGCCTTCCTGTAATAATATTCCTCCAATTCCGATGTATGAAGCGTTACACTCAACCTCAAACAATTTGTCGAAATTAGGAAGCACCAAAACCGGTGTTGTAAACAAATGATGCTTGATCTCATGAAAGCTCTTGTCAACTTTATCGGTCCACTAGAACGGTCCTTTTTTCATGCAATCTGTTATAGGCGCGATTATGGTACTAAAATCTCACACAAATCGATGATAGAAAGTCGCCAACCCGTGAAACTCCTCACCTCATGAATGTCTGTCGGGATCGGCCATTCCCTAATAGCTCGCACCTTTTCATCGTCCATACGAATGCCAGTGGACGTTACAACAAATCCTAGAAATAACAGGATGTCAGTTAAAAAACTACACTTCTTCAAGTTGAGGTACAACTTGTTAATTTGTAGGACCTGCAGCACCTGCCTGAGATGTTTCCTGTGTTCCGCCTCATCCTGGCTATATATCAATATGTCATCAAAATATACTACCACAAATCGGTCAGTGAACGGTTTTAGAACTTGATTCATTAAACGTATAAAAGTACTTGGTGTGTTCGATAGGCCGAAGGGCATGACCAGCCACTCATACAACCCTTCCCTGGTCTTGAATGCCGTTTTTCACTCATCACCGGGTCGAATACGAATCTGATGGTACCCGCTCCTTAGATCTAGTTTAGAGAACACCTTGGCCCCTTCTAACATATCAAGCATGTTGTCCAACCGTGGTATTGGGAACCGATATTTGATGGTAATTTTATTGATTGCCCGGCTGTTGACACACATGCGCCAACTTTCATCTTTTTTTAATGTTAATAATGCTAGTACGGCACATGGGCTCATGCTCTCTCTCCAGAGACCCTTACGGATCAATTCCTCCACTTGCCCCTGAAGTATCTCACACTCCTTCGGACTCATCCGATAATGAGGGCAGTTGGGCAGGCTAGCCCCAGGGACAAGGTCTATGTGATGTTGGATGTCCCTCATGGGGGGCAATCCATCAGGTAAATCCTCAGGCCAGACTTCTTTGAATTCGTTTAGCAACAGTCTTAAATTTAGAGGGATGTTTGAGGGTTCCTCTTCCTCGCCCTTCACCACTACAGCGTATACCTCGCCGGTTTTCTTGGATTCCTCCATAAAATCCCAAATGGTCAAGAGGGAACTCTCCTCTACTTTAGAGGCTTCAGGGTGGTTCTCTAATGCCATAGGGGCAAGGATTATTTTTCGACTATCCTTGGCGAATACGTAAACATTATCTCATCCCCGATGGGTCGCATCACGGTCCGACTGCCAAGGTCGACCGAGTAACATATGACAAGCTTCCATATCGACCACTTCACAAAGTATTTGATCTTTATAATTTTTGCCAATTGAAAATGAGATAGTGCATTGTTCAGTTACCTTGGTCTCATTCACCTTATTTATCCAGCCAATTGAGTACGGGGAAGGATGTTTCATTGTTGGTAGCCACAACTTGTCCACCATCACTCTTAAGACGATGTTCTCGCTACTACCACTGTCTATGATTACATCACAGACCTTTCCATTGACAGTGCACCGAGTACGAAATATATTGTGTCGTTGTGGATGTAATTCCTTTCGTGGGGCATACAGCAATCGCCTCACAACTGAAATTCGCCACGATCCTCACCCGTCATTTCATCGCCACCTGCTATTTCTTCAGTGATTTGTTCATGTTCATCAAAACGATGGTCTTCTTCTACGGCCTCATCTTCAGTGCCCCCTTCGTTTATAGTCAAGTGTGCTGCGGGACATTGAGGACAAGTGTTTGATAAGTGGCCTGGTTGGCCACAGCAGTAACAATTGTTCGACCTTGGCTGAGCATAAGGATTTGGAATCCTACTCGGACTTGCTACTGTGGGTACTGCAGGTTGAGGTCTGGATGAGCTGCTCCCCGTATTACGGGTTGCGGTTGTAGGAAGTTGAGGTACTGAGTCTTTTCCTCGTGGCAGCATTGGATCCTGTGTGGGACCCGTCATGGAGGGTCGAGTTGAAGGATATGGACGAGCAGGAGCTCTTACAAGTTATGTTTCTGCCCTACCCGCCAATTGAACTGCTTCATGCACAATCCCGACTGGGTACATCTGAACTTGGTCCTAAATTGTCGGTCGCAACCCACTTATAAATCGTGCCACCTTTTATGATTCAGATTCTGACAGATCGTTTCGTGTAGCCAGCCGTTGAAATTCTTTAGTGTAATCTGTGACTGTTCGATTTTCTTGTCTACAATTTTGATATTGGTGGAATAATATCTGCTCATAATCACTGAGGAGAAATCGAGATCGAAGAAGACGTCTCATCCGTGGCCATGATGAGATGGGCGCCTTGTTCTGGCGGGCTCGTGAGAGTTGTAATTGTTCCCACTATGCTGAAGCACCAGATTTTAATTTAAACGTTACCAATTTTACCCTTTTATGATCTGGCATGTCCATGTAATCAAAATATCTCTCTACTTCGGCTAGCCAATCGAGAAAATTTTCTATACGTAATAAACCGTTAAAACTAGGAAGTTCAGCCTTACCTCGATAGTCTCTTTCAGCACGATCTAGATAATCACCTCTATGGATTGGTCGTTTGACAAAACCCTCATTAAGGTCCTCGTCGCTAGAACTTGAATCATCTGGTGTAGCGCTACGGTTTGCCACTGGTAGTGCTATACGAAAATCGGAGTTGCGTTGTACAACAACTATGGGTGGTGGAGCCACCATGGGTGGGGGAGCAACCAAAGGTGGCGGAGCACCGCCTAGGGCTCGGGGCTGGAGTAGCGCATCCGCAAGACGGTCGAGAGTTGCCTGCACCCCTTGCATGGTCAACTGACTCTCCCGGTGGAAAGCTTTCATTCTTTTCGAAAGATAACGAATCCCTGGATCACCGTCCACAGGATTTTGATTCATACCTTCATTGTTTGCCATTAGCCCGAGGGGAATCCTCGCTCTGATACCAATTGACGCAGGGATGAATGTGATGAAGATAACTACTCCGAATCCACAGGGCTTCTCTGGACTCCTCACAGAGACTTCTCGTATCCACGAGGAAAGGAAGCAGAAAATAGAAATAAATTCTAAGAAATTCGAAATTGATTAATTGATGAATAAAAATGAGTTCACAACCCTTTAAATAGGGGTACCAAGCAATGAGAAAGAAATTAGAATCAAACTACAACTCAAACTCTTAGAATCCGCGACTTACTATAAATAGTAAACTTACTGTTTATAGACGGCCGTGATGTCTACTAGTGCACAAGGTTTTTGGCCAATAATAGTGTCCTATTTGGCTTCACCAAACCGTTCTCCTAATTATTCTAAGCTCTTTTCATGTTGGGCGCAACTCCTAAAGCCCGACGGATGAAGAGTTATAATCAAACTAAAACTTATTATTTATAGTAAAAACGAAATTAAAACAGGGAAACGACCGTCGATCCAGGGGTTTTTCGCAATTTCGGGCTGCGTTCTACCCCAAAATCATATATTTTATGTGAGATACTTGTTCCGGATTGCAAGATACGCCCGATTTAAGGTTCGATGGTCTGGATCACTTCTGTCGTCGACCGGGCCTTTTCTTATCCATCTTGGCCATGTAACTGTCTACTACCTGCTCTACATCAAGGCCACTGGTCCACCACGATGGAAGAGATCCCTATCGGATCTTACAAACACCACCACGACCAGAGAACAACCAACCACGATCAGTAATTGCTTATGATCAACAGTTAGCGAAGGCGCGGGTTATGAGAATAATGGCAGCGATCTAATGGACAATGATTTGATGAATCCACAAAAGTGGTAACAATCTGACGACCCACTGTTTTGATGATCCACCTGGTTGGACCACCACGATACCGATCTCGGTATTACACCTCCATGTACAGGTTCGGGGGAACCCAACTGGACCTCCTTACTGAAAAAAAAAAGAGTATGAAAGGCCTGTATGATTAAAACAGTTGAGAGTAAATCTCCTTTAATGGAGGTTTGAATACAAAAATGATGGATGAGAAGGTGATCAAATCTAGTTCAGCTCTGATACATGTGAATAGTACTGTCACTGGTGTGAAGATGATGAACAACAGGAAGAGTTGAGGTGTGAAGAGAGGAGGAAGAAAGAGAGACAATGGAGAAAAAGAGAGGAGATGGGACATAGGAAGAGGAGATAGAAGCGTGTCTCATTGCAAACCCTAAATTCGACTTCACTTTATAAAGACACAACACGTGTCGCAAACACGTACAAGAGAAAAGGGCCCAGGCCCAATACACCTACAAGTATAAAGCCCATATAATTCACAATGTAAAGCCCATTTACAACTCAATAATCTTTTACAATTATTTTTAGTGAAATACAATATTACAGAGAGAATTCCATATTTGGAGTAAGCAGTGAATTTGAGCCGATTGTCTGATCTTCCTCAAAACTAGGGTTGAGTCGCTGAGTGAAAAGTGATCTAATCAGAGTGATGAGGTGATCCTTGCTGGATTCTGGCTGATTCTGAGTGGTTGAGTTTCTACAACTAACTCTTCACAATGAATGTATTTATTTATTTTTAATAATTGTATATATTTTAGCTATATGTAGTGGAGAAGGATCCAGTAATGTGGATTGAGCTCTACGGGTCATCGACATGTTCCAAAAATCTAAGCTGTCCAGCAGATGTGCCCCTTTCAGAACTCGGTTGGACCACGTCACATGATTTGGTAGTCTTGTGCGTGAGAAATCACCGCAGATAACTATATATATAGCTGCTGAGGGGAAAATCCTGTCATTTTGTGTGATTTGCAAAAGTGAAGGTTTTGAAGAAGCTAAGAGTTGCTTTTATGGAAATAATTGCCCTTTTCTGTGTTAAAAATCATGCTATATGGCACTGCGCTCACGAAAAAAAAGAGGAGAAGAAGAAGAAGCATAAGAAGTTATAGTAGGCCTTCTTCAGGACCTTCTAGACTTAAACATGGATGGCGCATCTAGAGGTAATCCAGGTTGTGGTGGATGGGTTGGCATTGTTTGTAAATTGTATAGAGTAGTAGAGGCAATAGCATGGTTGCGATTTCTTCTCATTGTGGCGTACACTCTAGTAGAAATGGTGAAGGTAGGAGTAATTAGGTGGCGATTCGGCCGCCTGGCCAAGTTCCATAGATTAGAGCTTGGACTTCTAAAGTGGGCCCAAGGTGGTCCTGAGCCTGATATATAGGCCCGATGCTTGTCGGGCTTGGAAGGGTGACAAAAAAGAGAAAATTGTAATATACTTATAAATTCTCCAATACAAGAATCTACATCAATGGATATTTGTAACAAAATGGTACAATGAACTTGGATGGTAGGAGATAAAATTCCATGATTTTAGGAAACAATTAGAATCAATCAATTAGCTAGATGTAGAGATGTACACGAGTCAAACTGAGTCGAACTTGGCACAACTTGTCTTGGCTGGCAAGCCCTCGTCCCGGAGGGGGAGCATAACCTACTAATGTAGGTAGATAGTACTACAAAGAATCTTAAGATAAGCTTCTTTGTAATACTATCTATCATGATAGTCTCTAAAAGAGGTATTTTCTTACAGAAAAGTACTCTTTCAGAGCCTCCCTTTTGTAATTAAAATGATACCCCAACCCAACTTGCTTTTGCCCCGGGTCCTCCCTTTCTATTCCTCGGTAAGTGGACCGTGGGAGCATGGGGGGGAGGTATCTGCTTGGGACTGATAGAAAGCATGCGTCGCGGGTGTGACTTACCCCCTTCTAATGGCGGCTTGATTAGCTGGAATTAGCCGGTTCGAAAGAAATTGGAGAGTTAGCCAGTCACTCGATGATTGATTAATTGGACTAGTTCCCAAATTTGGATCGAGATTGTGCCGGCTCGGTTTGGTCAGCAACTTAGGTTAGCTTGAGTTGAATTCAAGCCTGTGAGACATTTTCTCGAACACATAAATTGCATATTCAATCTCCAACACTTTGAATGCAAATTAATAATAGCACTTTATAGGCATTTCATCAAACACTCAGTGAGCAGCAAGATCAAGACATGAGGGCAATCGTATAATGTATTTTTTTTTTATATGGAGATTTGTTTCTTCAATCTTTCCTCAAATACACATTTCAAGAATACCCTTATATGAGGGCAGTCCAATAAACAATACTTCGTTGAGTCATTTCATCAAACACTTGCCGAGCAACATCAAAATCAAAATAACCAAGTTACCAAGCTGATTTGATTCGAGTTGGGGTTCGAGCCGAGTCGAGTGAGTCGAGCTTGGGCAAGCTCGAACTCGGCTCAAAATTTTTTTGAGCTCCAAAACCCAGCTCGACTCTATCTGAATCCAATTTCGAGCCGAGGCGAGTCAAGCTTTTCCGAGTTGAGTTGAGCGAGCTGACCAAGCTAACTCGACTTGTGTACGGCTTTAGTTAGATGTATGAATTTGTAGGATGACTTTAGCTGGATGTATCAATTTGCAGGATTCCTAATACAGGACTAATGATTATTGGCCCAGTTTGGCTTGTTGGTTGAATCCAATCATTAAGTGGGCCACCTTTATGATGGTAGAAATGTACTTGTTAATGGTTTCCCAAGGGTGTACATGGATAGTTTAAATATAATCATTCTCAGGTCATGATATAATGATCTGAACCATTTAAATTTAGGCCTACTGAAAACATTTGATCACCTAACTCTTCTTCTTAAAAGGCCGGCCCACTGGTGCCAGGCCAAGGCTTAAGGGATTGGGCCTGGACTAGGGCCAATCTACACCCAGCCCTTGCTCTCAGCCACTGCCAGCCCTAGGTAAGAACAATTTGTGATGGCCTCGGAATGGTTTCAATAAAATGAAATTAGAGAGCGATTCAAAGATTGCAATTGCTCTGAGGATAAAAATATATTGGAGAGAAGCAAATATCATGGTTATTGCCAACGTTGAAATATCTCACATGCTTCAACAAAGTAATCCATCTGTTGCAAAATCCACTACATCGCTTTGTAGGTTACGCTTATACTCCAATGAGTGTGGGGCCCAGTGTGATGTATGCATGACCGTCCATCACGTGCATCAACTCGTGTTATCCTTGGTGCCCAAAAAGCAGGCTGATTCAAAACTCAATTGGGCCAGGTAACAGTTGGGATGGGGACGCATCATTAGGATCATTACAAATTGTGTGTGGGCCCAATGTGTTTATTTATTTATTATTATTATATGTCATCCTATCTATTCAGAAGATGGTTCCACGAGAACAAAAGGACACCAAAAAACTCAGGCCATTCCAGAACTTAGGTGGGCCAAATCAATGTGATTTTATTTTATTTTTTTAAAGTTGGGTTTTGGCATATACGTGGTGTGGCCCACATTAGTTCTGGATAAGATACAAAGAAGAACATGAGGAGGCAAACAAGATGGATGGATTGGATGTCATGCACGGTCAGCTCCACATGTTGCATTATAGGTTAATTAAGCTTAACCTATAATACAACTTTGCAGTCGATGTGGCCTCATTAATCACTTAAGAACTGTAATTAATAGTTAAAAATTTAATTTTTAAATTAAAAATAAAAACAAATCACTTAGCTAATTGCTAGAGACAATCTTGGTTGAGAGAGAAGTTGAGAGATTGACTTATGCTTATGTAAGTAATAATAACTTTAAGAGGAACTGGTAAGTACCCAATTCCTTTTCCTTATTTTTTTATGCTATTAGTGTATTTTTGCCTATCTATGTAATGAACGGTGTAGATCGACGACATAGTCGTTGCAACGGTCCATAGAAAAATCTCAGGAAGAGATGATTTAGAATCCAGATCTAGGTTGCAGTTTTTTCTTGTAGAAATCAGTGTGGTGTTACCTGAGGGCCTTATATCTGATCTATATGGATCATTTAATTCTAAGGGCCAAAGGTACTGAGGCCCTAATTTCCATATCAATTTGACCGTAGGTTGGATTTCATCCATCAAATCTAGCTGTAGATATCGTTTACACCATAGATTTTAAGATGATGATCAGATAGATCATATTTGATTCTCACCATTCATACATATTTTGATATAAATCTAACTTAATATTCAGAAAGTGTGGGCGGATCTTACCGTTTGAAGGGCCATAAAGATGAAAGGGAATAATCATGCATAACATGATTAGATCTAACAATTGAGATCATGAATGTTATGGATTTAAGCGATCTATTGACCCATTCCCAATTTGAAATTTTGTTAGTCAATGGAAGGTTCAGATCTGTCCCAAATGATCAGAGAATCATTTAAAATAAGAAATTTGGAAAAACCAAAAAGTTATAAAGATTCGGATCATCTGGACTTGGTGCAATAACGTCAAATCGATCGATCAACTGATCAGTTCGATCGATTGAATGTGACAAAAATAGCCCAAAGAATTAAAGAAGAAATTTATAATTTTGTTCAATCGATCGAAAGCAGCACAAAGTTTCCAACAACCAAAGACCATAATTCGAATTTAGTTCGACCAATCGACAAGTCAATTAGATCGATCGATAGTACAGTTTGATCGATTGAGAATGTTAGTTTGATTGATCGAAAGGGAATAACAAGTGTCCAGAGAGTTATGTTGGAAAGTCAAATTGATCTCGATCGATCAAAGTGGATTTTGATCAAACCTCGATCGATAGGATCATCGAGCGATCTTGATTGATCAACAATCCACACGAATATTCTGTTCGATTAATGGAACTTCGATGTTTTAATTTCGTAATGTAAATTCATAATAACCCTTGATTTTCTTAGAACGCTTGGATGGTGAGAGCACCATAGTTAATTAAGTGGGCCCTATATTGAAAAAGAATCATTTCAAAACTATGTGGAGGACAAAACTGAGATCAATGGTTTGATTCCTATACGAATTTAAAATTTTGGAAAATTGACTAACCATGGGTGGGCTGATTACGTGGATGTACACCAATAGAAATATAATTTAAATTATGATTATTTAATTGATTGCAAACTGATTGATCTCGGGGTAACATCTTAAAATCAACATCACTATGTTTCAGGTGAATGATCCTAACATGTTACCTCTCCGTTGTGATTAAAGTAGTCACCTGATTACTACGTTCGCTGTAATTGATTATATGACTATTTTGTTGAATCTGTCTATGTTAAAATATTATTACTGAAACATTATGCCATATGTGACAAATTATTAATATGATATATTAGTCATCTCCATTCATCTATGTCATGCATAGCGTACCTTTGCTATTTCCCTTGAGGCTCTCCTTGAAAGACCTGTAGATACTTACAGTATCCGATGACCTAAAAGACCATTCCTGGATGTCCATAATATGTGAAAGCTCCAAGATGGTGGAAGCATACCCCAGAAGGGGAAATGTGGGTTGATGGAATCTAACTTAAGTGAGTAGACCAATCAACCCACTTGATGCATTTACGTATCCATACATCTCATCGAATTAATGTATTTCCTACTTTATTTATGACGTGCATAAACCATGATGAGTTCACTTACTAGGCTTGGAAAGATGATGTTATATTGATTGAAAAATCATACGAATTTTGTGGAAGAAGAAACAATTACTTAATTACTAGGGCAAAGATTGAAAAAGTGGATGATATACAATGGCAGTAAGTCCTATCTTTAAGAAGACAAGCTGAATGCGCTGAATCACTAGCATATTGGGATGAAATTTATATTATTTTCTTTAATCATATTTCATAATTGATTATAGTTGACTAGGTAAGAATTTTGAACATTTTAAAGTATTTGTTTCGTCAATGGTTTAATAAAATTCTAAATGGGTGGACTATAGGGTAGTAAGTAGTACTATATGAAAATACGAAATATATGGGTTAAATGATTTTGAATTCTTTTGATTGGTTGATATATGTGAATGGTTAGAATAATTGAAACATATGGGATGAATGATTTTGAGTTCTTTTGATTGGTTGATATATGTGAAGGTTACAATATTTGAATGTAAAATGCCTTGGCAAGTATTTGAGTTGGTGAGCTTAGAGTACATTTAAAATATGCCTTTGGAAAATAATATGAATACTTGGGTTAGGTACACATTGTGTACAAGTCATAGTTTGTAACTAGAGTCTAAAGGTACACACTATGTATCCGAATTTTGGGGCATGACAATTTCTGTATGGTTCGTTACCTTTGAGTTGCCATGGCTATCCATCAATCCACCAATTTCTTCATTTTTGTGGCTTTTGGTTGCATGGGTTTTGATAGAATGTGGGCCCAACATCACACCCACCATGTGGGGCCTTGTTCTCACCACTAGATATGCATGTCAGAGATCCATAGAATTCATCAAGGGTTGTCAATTCATGAATGGAACTAGAATCCTCTGTACAACTTGTTCCACGCAGCGGGTGAAATACACAAGCTCCATGGGCGATCCTCTTATTTGTGTGAACTTCAATCTATCGATCATGTGCACCCTTGATGTTAGACTTTGAAGCCAAAAGCCATTCAGATGAGTAACTTATGTGGAGCCACACCATAGGCAACAAACGAGTTCGGAACACTTTCCATAGGATTTTGTACTGTGGGGGGCAACATGGTGTATGTATTCCATCCAACCCATTTAATCAGACTGATCCAAAATTCAGGTAGATGTGGGGCACAACATGGTGTATGTATTCCATCCAACCCATTCAATTCGCCTAATCCAAAATTCAGGCAAGACATACTATTGTGTGCACTTGTGTTTCCCATAGGTCCAGTCCCATGAGTCGTGAACCCACTTCTTGGTGGGATGGAAAGAAAGAAAATGAGTTTTTTCCCTGGTAGTCTTACAAGAGTTGTATTGATGGAAAAAGGAAGAGAGAGGGAGAAAGAAGAATAGAAAAGAAAGATAGGGTTCTTTACTGCCAAAGATGGTGTTCAAGAGGAGGATTTTGAAGGTTTTTCTCAATCTCTCACGGATTTGATCATCATAGTAGCCCAATGTTTCTTAGAGGATGGTTTTTTTTTTTGAAAAAGATTTCTTTTGATGAGTAGGTTAGATTTCTTATAGTGTCAAAGAGGTAATTTGTATTTATTTTTCTTTTGTAATCTCTTAAGTTTTGGACAAAAGACTTGAGAAAAAATATTATACTCTTATTGCATAGTGAATTTCTCTTAGATTTACTCTATAATTTTTCCTTCTACCTTGAAGGATTTTCCACGTAAATCTTACATCGCAGTTTGGGCCTTTTTTATTTTGTGACTTTTTTTTTAGATTTGTGAAGCATATATGTAGATTTCATTTTTTTTTTTTTTTTTGTTTGATTCGCACATAAACGGAAAGCGTGTCGATTCTCTATAGTTATATTAGAGCTTTGGTTGGAAACTTGATTGTTTGTGGGGTTTATTGTTGTTTGTTGTGTGTGGATTGATGAAGGCAACCACCGAAAATAAAAGGATTAGCCTTAATGGCTCTAATTAAATGATTTAAAAAGTCACAATGGATGATATTTTATATAGCAAAGATTTGTATGCATCAGTTGAAGGTGATGAAGCAAATAAAAGGATGCGTCAAATGAGGAGTGAAATAAATTAAATAGGAAAAATCATTGGATATATTCGTTAATGGTTGGATGATAGTATTTTTTTTTCCACATGTCAAACGAACTTCCACTCATGCCTTATGAAAAAAATTAGAAATATTGTATGAAAAAAAAAAACCCACAGGAAATAAGGTTTATTTAGTTAGAAACCTCGTATATCTAAAATTTAAATAAGAAGGTTCTATTGCAAGGCATTTGAATTCGATGCATGGCATTATGAAACAATTGGTTACTATATATGAAGATGGTGTCGAATGATGAGCTATAAGCATTATTATTGCTTAGATTTTTACCTAATAGTTAAAAAACTTTGGTGGTGTCCCTTGGATGGTGTGGTTACTATAAATCAAGTTACAAATAGCTTGCTTAATGAAGAAATAAAAAGAAAATCAATTGATCATTTTACTCACTCATAAGCATTGGTTATTGAAACAAGGGGAAGAAGTAAGAATAGGAAGCCCTTTGATCATGAAAAATTGAAAGGAAGATCAAAGTTTAGAAATTGAGTCAAATATTTCAAATGTGGAAAAGGTCACATGAAAAGGAACCGTAGAATCATCAAAAGAGAGAGAGAAGGTAAATGATTAAAGAATGAAGAAACCAAAGATACTACTATTGTTGCACATAATGGCAAACTTGTAATACTCACATCTAATGAAGTTGCATGTCTCCATAGTGGGTGTCAAGATACTAAATGGGTGGTTGATATAGGTGCTTCATTTCCATGCTACTTTCAAAAGAGACTTCTTTACATCATACAAATCCAGTAATTTTGTTGTTGTAAAGATGGACCATAACTGTAATTAAAAAATAGGAGTAGTTGATGCATATGTATTGAAACAAATGTAGGCTACACATTGACTTTAAATAGTATGAGACATGTTATTGACTTTTGCCTCTATTTAATCTAAACTTGCATTGGATAAATAGGGTTATGCAAGCTATTTTCACAAAGGTAGTTGGAAGCTTATTAATGAATCCCTTGTCATAGCAAGAAAAAAAAATACGTATTGTCATATTTATAAGATATAAGCTAATGTGTACAATAATGGCATAAATACTACTGAGGATACCTCATTGTCAAATTTATATCATAAGTGGTTTGGCTATATGAGTGAAAATGGTATATGCATATTCCAATAAGGAAATAGCTTCTTCTTGACATCAAAGGTATATATCTCAACTCCTGTGATATTCATTTTGTAGGCAATCAACATAGATATATTTTTCTTCAAAAATCTTCAAAAAGAAAATTATACATTCTACATTTAACTTATCTTGATATGTGCAGTCCCATGAAATATAATTATCTTGGTGATGTATTAATTTTATTACATTTATTGATGATGCTTCTTGAAAGGTTTGGGCCTATTCTATGAAATAAAGATCTATTCTTTATATAATAACCTTAAGACGACTTTGAGTTATATTCTGCATCATTATTTATATGGAGGCATTTCAACTTCTTGCCTATTTTTCTTTCAACATTACCTTGAAATTGTTTTATATATATATATATAAAATAGGCAAGAAGTTGAAATGCCTTCATATAAATAATGATGTAGAATATAACTCAAAGTCGTCTTAAGGTTATTATATAAAGAATAGAATCAAGCATCATATAATAGTTTCTATGAATCCTCAACAAAATGTCATAACCGAGAGGATTCATAGAACTATTATTGAAAGGATTTAGAGGAGCAAACTTTACTAAACCAAATTGTTCAAATTATTTTTGATGTGAGGATATATGTATGGCTTGCTACCTAAGTAATAGAGAATATTCCAGAAAGAATGTGGGAAGAGATTTCATACTCTCATTTAAAGGTGTTTGGAGCAAAGCTTATGTCCAAGTGTCACACCTTGTATTCGACACCTCGGTGTACTCAATCCTAACTATACCATAGGTGTATTTTAAGTTTTCATCATTCTAGGGTAAAATTGTCATACATGTTCAATTTACATAAGAAACACGATAACATTCCAATCTAATTCCCATAAAAATGAAATTATTCAATCAACTACAATCATTCTTAATCCAAGCTTTATTACAATAAAAATTTTAAATGAGAAAAACTAAATAAAATTCTTACACCACCATCTCTAATCTTAACCTATAATTCATCAACAAAATAATGGAATAAGTTAACAACTCAGTGAGTAGATCTCTAGATCACGATAAGGAATTTTAAAAGGTTTGAAAACACATTAACCTAGGAAAGCCAAATGCATAGATGCATGTTGGAAGGTATAGAGGGTTTGCCACAATAATTAGTATAGTTGATTTTCGCTGAACACCAAGGCCACTTTACTGCATGCAGTTGGCCTAAACTTTCCTTACACCTAATCCGTTTTGCGTAATTGGTTTATTGCACTCTTCAATGTATTCACGTAACCAACCTTGATCAAGGAGGAGAGTTACTTGGTTGGTCAAAATATTTCTCCACCTAGCCTGGGTAGCTAGTTTATTGCACTTTTTATGTGCTCACCTAACCAGCCTCGATCAATGCAGGTGCAAATTATACTATTTTAGGGTTTAATTAAGGACTTTTAACTCAAGAGTTTAAGCTACCCTAATTCTTTACGCTTTAGGGACTTTCAACCCAGGATGTTCTAAATTGGCTTTTAAGTCTATACACTATATAATGTGATTTTAAAATCAATTTCTAAACAATCCAATGATTGATTAAAATTTATCCAATCAATTTCAGGTTCTTCAAAACTTAATCATCAATCTAATGTCATGATATCATGAACATTCATAGGTGCATGTGGCTGCAAGTCATAAAGATAAAATGCACTACTTTACTAGATTAAGAGTTCAAAAATAATTTTAAATGTATGATAATAGCCACAAAATTACGTTAAATGAAAAAGGTATGCACACATCATCCTCAAGTCATGTTTTGGGATCTTTAAATGGCTAAGAAGCACCCCACCATTGGACTGAATTAGGGCTGAATTTTTAAGCCTAATATTGTACACTTTAGTGATTAACCATGGTCTACTTATACGCAAATTTGTGGACCTTTGTTCAATGATTTAAGTTTGGATTTTTTTTCCCTTAGCCTATTCATCCTTTCCTCCAAATTGCTCAGCCGGGGTATCTCCCATCTCATCTCCTGTGGCCTCTATTCCTCGTTCAAGGTGAAGCGAGGCTACCGGCAGATCTCCGATCTCCTATACGCCGATGATACAATTTTGTTCCTCAACGGCTCCAAGAGATCCCTGCAAATATTCAGCTCTTTCCTTTCCAACTTTCAGTCTGTTTCTGGCCAGAAGATCAACCAGGGTAAGAGTGCCTTCTTTTGCTCTCCAAAGCTTGCCCCTTCTAGGATAAGATACAATATTGAACAAATTCTTGGGTTTGGCAAGGCGTGGCCTCTCCTACCTGGGAGTTTTGATTGTTAAGGGGAAGTCAAGGTCCAACCTATTCGTCCCTCTCCTAGACAAGCTGGCTTCTAGAATTTGTGGATGGAAAGCAGGGGTCCTTTCTCAAGCTGGTCGGCTCACTTTAATAGTTCACATTCTCAGTGGGATGCTCGTTCATACTCTTGCCGCAGCCATGGTCCCGAAGTAGATTCTTAAGTCCGTAGAAAGGATGTTTGCAAATTTTTTCTAGGGTTCGTATCAGGGGCAGCTGAAACTGCATTGGTGCAACTGGAGCTCCATTTCTAGGCCCAAATCTGAGGGGGGCCTTGCTGTCAGAAAGCTGGAGGATGTCATGCGCTCCCTCCACCTTAAGTTGGCCTGGGGTATCAAGCAGAACAGGTTCTAGAGTCTTTGGGGTTCCTTCATGTACTCCAAATATTTGCAAGGGGCTCCAGTCGCGCCCTCTCCCGCCAGGCTTCATCTTTCCTCCCCTATTTGGAAACGTATGGTGCGCCTTTTCCATGTACTGGACCTTCACACATAGGTTCTGATTAGCCGTGGTGATTGTAGCATGTGGCATTGCAACTGGACCGAATTGGGTCCTCTGAGCTCTCTCCCCTCCATTGCCATCTCCGATTCGTCTAGCAGTTGTGCGGTAGCCGACTTTATCGGCCCCCTCGAACTGAAGTAGATCCTTCCAAGTCATATTCCAGAGTGGCTTGCTCATTTGATTGTGCAAGGGGGCTTCTGTACGTTGAACAGGGAAGATTTGAACCTTCGGGCAGGTTCTCGGTTAAAACAGTTTGGAACATTATTCGTTGCCGTGATTAGGCCCCTCTCTGGTATAAATTCATCTGGCTTTCCTCGATCCCTCCAAAAATTTCCTTATGCGTTTGGAAGTTGCTGGGGAATGTGATGCCTATCGACTCTCTAATCCAATCGAGGGGTGTTCAGATGGTGTCTATGTGCAGTTGCTGTTCGAGCAACTCTCTTTCTGGTCCAGCAATTGAGTCTCCCTCTCACCTGTTCATGGAAGGAGAGCTGGCCAGCTTTCTATGGAGAAGTGTAGCTAATATGTTCGGGATCCCTCTGTTTCATCACTCTTCTCTTCTGGATCGGCTCCATTGGTGGTGGCTTCGTCCTTTGCCTCGTCACCTTAACCCTTTGTATTTTCGAGCTGCCCTTGCTTTTATAATTTGGGAGATCTGGAGAGCTAGGAACTCGGCCAAATTCTACAATAACCTGTCCAGGGCGGAGGGAGTTTTCTCAAAGGTGAAATGGTGGTTGAATTTGATTTTTCTTGACTTCTCTAGTGATATCCTCTCCCCCTCTCAGGCCAGCCTCGCTTTCCCTAGGCGGCGTGGTCACCTCCGGTCCTCTCGTCTCGTCTCCATTGAGAGATGGATTAGGCCGATTGTAGGATCTATTAAGCTTAATTTGGACGGTTTTGGAAATCTGGTTTTCACATTTGCTTGTGGATACGGGGAAGCGTCCAACAATTCCGCGGAATTGCGAGCCATTCATGACGGTCTTCGGTTTTGCCTGGGTCTTGGGTATCAAAACATCACTCTAGAATCGGACTCCAACTGTGCGATTAGCTG